>NW_027070224.1:0-35535 GCF_002906115.3 Quercus suber
TCTGATACTTTCCTTCCTGTCTAATGCTTTGGACCGTAGAGGCAAACTGGGCCTTCTCTAAAAATTTCTGTGGAGACAACTTTCTTTTAGACTCTCTATTTAGTCCATCCAATACAGCAACTCGATCCGAGTTCCCCTTTCCCACATATTCAGCGTTTCTGTTACTCATTTCACTACTTTGTCGTACCGAGGTCCCACCACTCCTCAACGGTTTAGTCCCATTCTTCCTACGCACTACTACAATCCAAGGCCTGTACACACCCTCGCATACATCCGCCTGCTCTGTACTTTGCTCAGAATCACGCAGCACATCACTGGTCCCCTCTTCATACCTTGATTGTCAGGGACATCAGCAGAGCGTGAACTAGAGCACGTCTCAGTAGCCTTCTTCAATCCGGCTTCCGAGTTCAACGGTCCTTGCCAGACATCCTGAGGGCAATACTCCTTTCTATGTCCTAAACAGCCACACTCGAAGCACATTTTTTGAATTCCTTCATAGCAAATCTGCTGTTTAAGCCTCCCTATCATAATCACAGTAGCTAGAGGTTTCTCCACATCCACTTGCACACACAGCCTTGCAAACCTCCCTCTAGTTTCCGACGCCGTAAAAGTGTCTACTCGAAAGACATTTCCAATGGCTTCCCAATGAGTTGCAGCGCCTCTGCATTATAGTACTCGATGGGGAGTTCGTTTAGTCTAATCCAAACGACAATGGAGGATACACTTGCTAGCACCGGCTTAAAGTCTGGTTCCCATGGTCTAATAGATAGAAAGTGGTCTCCGATAAACCATAAGCCTTTCCTCAAAACATTTTCATAGTCTTCGCCTAAAGACAACCTTGTGAGAAAGAACCCATGACCCAAATCCACACAATCTAACCTCCCTGTTGGTTTCCATAGAGCCAGGAGCCTAGCTTGAATGAAGTTAAACCCCACACTCCGACCATAAACTTTCACAATAAATGCACTTGCCCAAGGCTTACGAGTTCTTTTTTTGAGTTCTCTGGGGATTTTAACAGCTAACAACCCTTGCCGGAGTGTTTCCACCTCCCCATCCGACTCAGTATCATCATCCATTCCATCCTCGAAGCTAAAAGCTTGTGCGAACGCCCTAGGAATCTCTCCCAAAAGTTTATCTCTAAACGACGTATTTAGGTTCCACAGTCCACCATTACGGTTTGGTGAAGCAAGGCCAGAGCTATGGCCTTCACCGAAGCCAGCATGGCTCACATTCTTGACCTTTTTTGTGCTAATACAAGTTCCTCCTTTTCCTTGCGAGAGAGAGAGCATTCCATTTTACAAATGACGTGTAATATCATACATCTACTAACAGTAGCTTTCTTTTTTTATAGTTTATCTTCTTCTCAGAAAATCATGGAAGAAATATGACGCTAAGGGCTTTGAAACAGGCCCAACAAGAGCTAGGCCCAAGAAACCAAATTGGGACTCAATTAGAGCATCTCCAGCAATAGATGCAAAAGCAAAATATTAGCTATTATGGATAATGGAACCCAAAAAAATAGCTCCAGCAGCTTCTTTATAATCCTTTTTTTTTTTTTTGGCTTATGAACAGTAGCCTATCAAGTCTGATGGGCTACTGTTCATTCTTCAAATATATATTTTCTATTGTAATAATGATGTGTTGTATAAAAAAATGTTGGAAGATGTGTAGTTGTTAAAAAAGAATAAATAATGAATGAAAAAATATTTTAAATGAGATAGAGAATCTATTGGAAGTGTATTTAAAAAGTGGGTAGACAAAAGCTAAATGTCACTGTTCATTAGCCAAATAGTACAAAAATTTGGCTATTCTCTGGAGATGCTTTTAAACCCTAAAGTAAGTTTTCTGACTAGAAATTCATAATTTAGTCAAGAAAATGATTACCAAGCACTAGTTTTCTTGTAATATAATTGGCTAGCAGAAAAAGGTCCTTGTTTCACAATGATTTAAATTTGGTTTATAGCTCAAAAGGATCAGAGGATGCAAAATTTATTCATTTGAAAGAGAAACAATCAAATGTCTGAGATAAAATGCCTTTTTGGACAAACTACATATTTTAAAAGCTGAATGCGCAACATGGATAATATTTCATACAATCAGGTTCCTCACTTAGAATTTGATAATACAAAATAGAGACCTAATATCAGAAGTAATTTTTGTACCTTGCACCTAGGATCTTTTAATTCTGTCGTATTCAAAACACTGACACAATTTTCACATTGATCTCCTCGGGCAGCCTGGTAATTGCACCCTTCTTTTGGGCAGGTACCCTCCACAAGCCAGTCAGCTAAGAACCTTTTGCATGCATCGCAGTAAAGCTGAATATGGCATGAATAAAGTGTTAGTAACAAGAGGTTAAATACATTTATCACCACTAAAGCCTATAATTGACCACAAAAAAAAGCTGAAGAACAAAAAGGAGACACCAGAAAAAAATATCCAATAACTGGATAACTAAACAAGAATAGAGAAGTGAATAGAGTGTCATGAATGTTATCATGTACAAAATCACACCAAGTATTAACAAGAAAATAACTCATACTTGCTGCATTGAATTCTCAGAAATCCAATTGTCTCCAAAATTTTCTTAAAAATCGCTTGGCAAATTTCCGTCTGTTACGGGGTTGAGGTACGCCCAATTTATCAAAACTTATATTGAACCACTCATAACTTCCTTATGAATCGCATGGTATCTGTAAATGCAAAACATATAAGATGGACTGATGAATAGCTTGAGGATATTATTTTAAAACATCCATAAAAGCATTGAAAGAAGAAGGAAAAAAATATGAAAAACATTAAAGACAAGGGACAGCTAAGAGAAACATACCACTTTATCCAATAATAAGTAGCTTAGTATATTAAAAAGTATCAGCAAACAAATTGAAATTCGATATCATCTTTTTCTACTGATATTTCCTTTCTAATTTTATTTTTCTTTTGATCTTCAGGGACTAAACTGAGAACAAGAATTTCTCATCGCCTGAGCCCAAAGCATAAATTAACTCCATGTCACAAACGATCCCATAATAATTTGATCACCATATTCATTGCAAAGTTCGCTTAGCAACCAAGACAAGTACATTTTTGGGCTGTTTGGTTGTTTTTTCAGAGTGCCGGTTTGGATAGCACTTCTTTTCACTGATTGTGGCGTTGCGTTTTCATTTTCAGTTTTTTTTTTTTTTTTTTTTTTAGCCTGACATATTGACTTTTGAGAGGAAAAAAAATACTCTTTACGCATTAAAAATATTAAAAATGGCCCCATGATATTATTTATATATTTAAAAATTATTTTATTACAGTGTTCTCAGTAACAATCAGTTTTAAGTAACAATAAACTGTATCCAAACGACCCAAAAAGTAGTTTTTTAAACAGTTGCTAAACAACACGTAGAAGTTCAGTAACGTGTTTTTAAGTGTTCTCTTTTTTTTCTTTTTTCTTTTTAATTATTATTTATTTAAAAACAAAATGCTGGTTTTAAGAACAAGAACCAAACAGACTATCTATCTCACAATCTCGCACAGAAAGGTAAACATCTCCATATTCAAAATACTTAATACGTCCCAAGAGAATTGAATGCTTGGGTACATTTGGATTTAGTATATTAAGAGAATAGTAGTAAGTCATAGAAACAATATTGAATGAGAAGACTGTTAAAGTAGAAAAAGAAGGGAAGATATAAGTAAAGTTACTTGTCGCAAATCTGCCTAGGGGAGGAGTTCTCTTCCAGAACTTTAGTCTCAGTGGTTGTCCCGTACTCATCAGTTCTACATATGTATAAGACATTGTAGCCTCGCGAGCAAACACATCAGCACTCAGCACACCTGCTAGCCAACACACCAAATACAGATAAAAAGGAAAATTGGGTTTGTTTTGTTCACTTCACTACATGCTTGCTAATAACAATAATGTAAAGGAATATTATTATAATTATTAAGAGATACGTACAACCGATGATGTTTCCAAGATGGGGAACGTTGTTGACGTAAGGCAAGGCGCTGGTGGTGAGGATGTTCCGTTTACCCTTAATCGGAACCTTCTTCACGGCCATTGCTTTTTTCTTTTCTTTTTTAAATTCAATCTTCACAGAGTCAGCTTATTTATTTTTTTCAAAGAGAGCCATACTACTTGTATTGGTATTTTCTTTACTCTCACACACAAATTATATTTCTCAAGCAATCTTTTTTTTCTCTATTCTTCAATATGCGGCACCCTGTTTCTTCTTTCACTGTGCGGCACCCTGTTTCTTTTTCTTCTTTCACTGTGCAGCACCCTCAAAGAAAACCGTGTATAAACCTTATTTGAATAAACCCGGCCGCAAACCCATCCTAGTAGCACACAAATACAAAATCCACTAGAACTAGGAATCCTAGTTGGCCACGGAATAAAAACACAAGCCCCTATGTGGGCTTTTACTTTGTGGGCTGGACCTTGTGCTTTATGCACCCAACAAGCCAAACCCCAAATAACCCAAATACACACCTTCATCGTCACACATGCAATAACATTTATTAAGGGTCCATTTGGTAAAAATTTTATTTTATTATTCAGTTTATTTTTATTATTATTTATAAATTTTATTGTACTTTTTGGTCCCATTCATAAATCTCACTTTATTATTTGGACAAAATTTAACTACAAAATTGGTTGTAACTTAAAGCTACAAACTCACTCAATAAAATAAATACTACAACATATTTTGAAAATCTAACCGTTAAATTGCATATTTTTTACGCCCTTAATACACATGTTAAATTTTGTGTCAATTAGATATCATTTACTATATTATCTATAAGCTTATATTTTGTGCATAATTTTAAATTACAAAAACTTTCAATTTAAAAAATTTATTGATGATATAGCTATTGATCTTTAATTTTCTTGAAATTTTGCAAGCATGGAGGATATAAGAAAAAGATGTAATCCAATGGTGGATTTGTTAAAATTCACCTTCAATAAAAAGATATTAAGTAAGTTTGTAGCCTAAGGCTACAACTAATTTTGTACCTAAACTTTGTCCTTATTATTTTAGTTAATTTCAGTACTTTTAAGAAAAAAATTTCAGTTTCAACAAAATAACAATATTGATTATCTAACACACTATTAACCCACTACACTACTATGAATTTATCTTAACACACTCAGCAACTGCAAGCAAAATCAAATAACACAGAGACTCCAAATACAACCACAGAACACAGATTCACATATTCAAATTTAATTCACAATCATAAATTCAAAAACATTATGGAGTGGAGAATAGAGAAAAATCATATGAAAATCAATGTTAGGCTTTGAGGTTGAAGGAGAGAAGAAACAATACTTGAAGCAGATGAGATTCAAGATGGAGGCTGAAGCGTCCGGCGTCGGTGGCCAATGGCGGCAACGGAGTCACTCTCTTCTCTAGTCCCTCTCTTGGTCTCACTCTCTTCTCTAGTCTCTCTCTCGGTCTCGCATTTTGCATCAATGGAGGCTTATGGCCATACTAAGCAGTATTAAGGTGTACATGCTAGTCAAAACACAAATTCAATTGCACACTTCTTCTTTCTTTTTCTTTTTTTTCTTTTTTTTTTTTTTTTGGTTAAAAGGGAATTTCATTCAACTAGGCCAAGATGGCTAAATTAGTGGTAGTAAGCCTACAAAAGCTCTCCCATTAGCATCAGAATACACAATTAATACCTATAAATTCTATTAATTGAATTATTATTATTATACTACGTAGGAGAATTTGTGTACTTTTTGGGTCATGTTTACGAAGGCAATAACCCCTTTGGACCCAACCTTGTTGGCCCATGAAGGACATCTTTTATTGCCCTCTTAGTAATTAGCAGGCTATGACCTAAAAGAGTTTCTGAAATCCACCTCAAAAAATAAACCATTTCCATGCCCAATCTAGCTGCCATTCAAAGCCTAGTTTCTGCATTGGCCCATTGGTAATGTATTTCTATTCTCACCATCTTAAATTTTTAATTTCACAACCTCATAATCTATATATATATATATATATAATAATAGGTAAAGTTAAGAGAAAATCCAATTAGATTTCAAATTGAAATTCAATTAAAATCTAATTTTGTGTCACGTGTCTCATCTAATCTAAGTTTTTAAATTTTTTTGCCAAATGAGTTAATTCAATATAAAAATTGGATTTTGATTAAAGTTTAATTTTGCGACATGTGTTCCACCTAATATAAGTTTTTTAATTTTTGTACCAAATGAATTAATTTAGTGTGAAAAACAAGGAATCCAATATAAGTCAACCATAAAAAATAATAATAATAATAATAATAATAATTTTTGAATGATTTCATATTTATGAGCCTTTTTTTTTTTTTGTAGAACTAAAAACAATTCAAGTTTATAAGTCATCTCTCTCTCTCCCTCTCCCTCTCTCTATATATATAGTCCCATCTAATCAAAAATTTTAAAATCTTGAACCATGTTAGTTAGTTCAGTGTAAAAATTGGATTTCAATTAAAGTTTAATTTTATGGCACGTGTTCCATCTAATTAAAGTTTTTTAATTTTTGTGTCAAATGAGTTAATTTAGAATAGAAAACGAGGAGTCTAAATATGTCTAAGACAATTTTTTTTTTTTTTTTGGGGTTGGGAGGGGCCCGAGTGCTCTCGAGCCCCCTCCTTTCAATTGATATATTCTTTGAAGGTAAAAACAAAAATAAAGTTACCATAAACTTGTGTGTTTTGTTCATGTTGTTACTTGTTACTTACTTCCCAACAAAAGCTAAAGACTCCAAATTATATATGTTGGGCTATTAATGTGTGGCAACATAATTTGGAGGTGATTTCATGGAATTAATTTGATATGCACTTGTGTTTTTTCCGAATTTTTTGGGTTTTTTTTTTTTTTTTTTTTTGGCTGTTTGGTTAGATTGGAGGCTTGCTTCTAGCTGGGCTCCACAATCGCCCAAAAAATATTTTTTAAAAACAATTCTAAAAATCAAGTCTAGTCCCTTTGGGGTTGAAAGTCAGGGTAGGGAAAGAGATGGGGCATGGATCAAGTTTTGAGACTTGGGTATTAGGTTCAGGGCAATTCAACCCAAACTCGTCTTGGGGCCATCCTTATTTTTGAGGCAAGGCTTCTCTCCAAACTAGTTTTGAAAGAAATCTTCTAAACTTGTTTTATATCTTTTTATTGAATGTAAATTTTGAAAATATAACCATTAGATTACATGTTTTTTATATTCTTAATATGCATGTCAAATTTTATTTAAATCAGATGTTTTTTAATATTCAATCAATAGCTTATTTTTTGGGCATAATTCTTTTACCACAAAAACTTGAAATTTAACCATGTCATTGATGACATAACTATTGATCTTTAATTTTCTTGAAATTTTGCAAGCATGGAGAATATATTAAGAACATGCAATCCAACGTTAAATTTTCAAAATTTACATCAAATAAAAAGATATAAGAGGAGTTTGAATGGTTTTTCTCTAAATTAGTTTAGAGAGAAACTTTTTTTCCTTATTTTTGTGTATATTTGGTTAGCCATGACAAAGGGACAAAACTGGAGGGGGAGGCACTACCATAGTCTTGTAATTCTAGCAAGATAGACAAAAAAAAAAAAAAAAAACCATTCTTCAAATCCAATCAAAGCCTTCGCTTTTGCTCTTTATTACCTAAATGTCCATTTTGATTCAAAATGTTTTTTTTTTTTTAATGAAACAAACACACACACACAAAAGAAAGAGGGAATGAGGTTTCAACACTAAGGCACATAAAAATTTAATTTAAAAGCTATGAAAACTTTTAAGGGAGGGTGTTTATTTTGTTATTCTGTGACTTTTATCACGTGGTATATAATTATGTCCACTTAATTTTAAGACAAATACTATGTCCACAATATTTTCACAATAAATCTAAAGTGGTAGGTTATTATTGGTGAACAGACAAGTATTTTAAGTGGTGAGTTCAAATTAGAACCAATAATACTTACCACCTAAGATTTGTTGAGTATGCTGTCAAATATTACTACTAATTTCTCAATATCGTTTATGAAAAATGACTTTCTTGTTTGGTTTCTTTGTGTAGTTTATAGTTGCCTTTTAAGTGTGATGAGTGCTTTTTCTCAAAAAAAAAGAAAAAAAAAAGTGTGATGAGTGCTCATTTAATATCTAATTTTGGTTGGCAGAGTCGAAATCAACTATTTATGCATTCTATTTACTAATAGATTATGATTTAAGTAGGTTTCTCAATGCCTCAATGGTATTAGGATGCTATGTGGAGATGAAATTAATCCATTTTTTGTCCCAAGTCTATATAAGTATGCTTATATAAACATATAATTTATAATCCACAATCTAATCTAATTTAATCTAATATTATTTATAGTTAAGCCTAACCTAGTTTTAATATTGTGTTCTACGACATATGATCAAATTGAGGATATGTCATTAAATGTGCACCATCAATTCCACTAATTTTATATACCTTATTTACATTATTTTCTGTCTAATTAAGAAATATAAGTAAGACCTTAGAGGCTCGTTAAACAAACTAACTTGTAACCTCATGTATATGCATAGATACACTTAAAAATATACAATAAGATGCATAATATCATTTATATATGTAATTTAAATACTATTGATAGTCATTTTATATTTTATTAACTCTTTAAAAAATTTTGTAAGGATATTATTAGGTATAAAATTTAAATTGTCCATTTTTTTTTTTTAATAAATTGTGAAACACCTTTTTTTTTTTTCTTTTTTTTTTTTCGATTCATTTATTCTAGACTTTTTGGTTTTTGTACTTAATAACTCATTTAGATGTATATTTATGATATGGTCTCACATTTGATTCTAAAATTAAGAAAATAAAACTCTTTAAGAATAAATAATTTATGACACATGATGCAAAATTGGAACTCTAATTTGGAATTCTAATTTGAATTTCTCTCAGCTTCACATATTATTACATTTATAGATAATTGGGAAAAAAAATCTACCAAAATTATATAATATATTCCATCTATTTTTTCACCTTATTATGGTATTTTGTATCTAAGTTTAGATATTTTTTTGAGTAATAAGTTTTTTAGAGATCTATGTTGTTTAGAGATTTCCAAATGTGTCAAAATCAACAATAGGAGGCTAGTCATGACAACAAATGCAAACAAATGCAAGAGCAGTGACAGATGGGCTAGAATCATAGCTAAAGAGATGAGTGATTGAAATAAAGGGAACTAAGAAAAGGAAAGAAACTATTTATAAAGCGAAGAAAAGAAAAATACAAAGTGACGCTTCTAATTAGACACGAGGCGCCATGTGTCACCCAGCATTGATTAAAAAGCTACCTACCCTATAAATGACACACTTCCCAATGAGGTAATTAATGACCATGAATACCTCTTCGTACTTCATGACCCATCGGGGATGCCCAACGAACAACGAAGTAAGGGGTAGCTGATAGGGATATTTTGGAGTAGAGATGAAAATTTGTTTCCCTAGGACTCGTCAAGAAAGTATATGTCGTTCCCTCTTTTAGTTAACGACATTGATCCATGAAAGAGTTGTCGGTCTCCATCATGGTTCATCTGGAGTCTCACATTTTGCATCGATGGAGGCTTGTGGCCATACTAAGCAGTATTAAAGTGTATATGCTACTCAAAACACAAATTCAATTGCACACTTCGCTTAATACCTATAAATTCTATTAATTGAATTATTATTATACTACTTGGTAGAATTTGTGTACTTTTTGGGTCTTGTTTACGAAGGCAATAACCCCTTTGGACCTAACCCAGTTGACCCATGAAGGACATCTTTTGCTGCCCTCTTAGTAATTAGTAGGCTATGACCTAAAAGAGTTTATAAAATCCACCTCATAAAATAATCCATTTCCATGCCCAATCCAACTACCATTCAAAGCCTAGTTTCTGCATTGGCCCATTAGTATTGTATTTCCATTCTCACCATCTTAAATTTTTAATTTCATAACCTCATAATCTACATATATAATAATAGGTGAAGCTGAGATAAACTCAAATTAGAATTCTAAATTAAAGTTCCAATTTTGTGCCATGCGTCCTAAATTATTTATTCTTAAAGAGTTTTATTTTTTTTATTTTTAATTTTAGAATCAAATGTGGGACCACATCATAAATATTCATCCAAGTGAGTTTTTTTTTTTTTTTTTTGAAAGAGAGATAATTATAACATGCTGCTAACCTCGTAACTCAAACTCTTTCCCCTTAGATCCCCAAGCACTTTGTGCATAGGGAGGTGCCAATTCAGCTATAAGGCCCTTAGTATCCAAGTAAGTTATTAAGTACAAAAACCAAAGAGTCTAGAATTAATTAATCGTAAATAAAATTAAAAAATTAAAAAAAAAAAGTTGTTTCACAATAATTGTTTGGCGTAAATGCACTTTTAGTCCCTACATTTTGACCCAATTTCTATTTTGGTCCCTACATTTTATTTTTACTACTTTTAGTCCCTAAACCAATTAACGCGTTACATTTAAGTCCTTGCCGTCACCCAACTAACAGAAAATGCTGACGTGGCTGACGGCACAGTAAAATAATAATTAAAAAATCTATTTTAGCGTTAAAAAATTGCTACATCATAGTTTAAATTAAAAAAAAATTAATTTATTAATTTTAACTAAATGAAAAATTAGAAAAAAAAAATCGGGAAGAACATGATGAAAACAAGAACTCCAACCCAAATCAATGAACTCAAGAACACAAACCTAAACATAGAATTTTCTTTCCTGACTCGTGACTACCCTCAAATCACAACCACAAATCCACCGGAATCTACCACAAAACCATCAACTATCCACCACAAATCCAAAACAATAAACCCATCCACTACCCACACAAACCAATCAGAGCAAACTACCCCACCCAAATCTAATTAAAAAAAAAAAAAAACTCAGCTAGTCCAAGCGCCATTCCTCTTCGATCTGAAAACGAAACCCATCACGAAACTCCAATCTATGAACAAATCCCATCACCAAACTCCAATCTGTGCCATCACCGAAACCCACCACCAAACTCCAACCTCAACCATTAAAACCCACCACCAAACTTCAATCCAGCCACTGAAACCCACCACCAAACTTCAATCTAGCCACCAACCATTACCGATCTAGCCACCGAACAATCATGCAACCCATCACCAACCAACCCAAACTTTGATCTGTGCCATCACCAAAACTCCACCACAGACGCCGATCACCACAAACCCACACCCTCCACCACGCCGATCCACAAACTCAGACCTCCACCACGCTAATCCCCACAAACCCACGCCCTCCACCTCACCACGACAAGTTGGCAACACCATATGCACAGAAACCTACACCAAAAAAAAAAAAAAAAAAAAAGCCAAAGAGAGAGACCCATTGATTTGGGAGAGGAGCCTGAGGCATATGGGTTTGGGTTTGGGTTTAAGAAAAATCAAGAGATAAAGAGAGTTCAAGAAGGCTAAGCACCAAGATAAAGGGAGAAAGAAGAAAAAGAAGAAGAAAGAAAGAAGATAAGGAAAGAATGGAGGCGGAGAAACTGAGAGACCAATCTAGGGAAGAAAAAGAAAAAGAAAGAAGAAAACAAAAAAGAAAAAGAAACCCACAAGCACCGTTGAGACAGGAGAGTGTCAAAGAGTTGTGATCTGGGATTGTGGTGTTTTGATCTGTATTAGGCTTGATTTTTTGTTTTTAATTTTTTTCATTTAGTTAAAATTAATAATTTTTTTAAAAAATTTAAATTCTGACTTAGCAATTTTTTAATGCTAAAATAGATTTTTATTAATTATTATTTTACTGTGCTGTCAACCACGTCAGCATTTTCTGTTAGTTGGGTGATGGCAAGAACTTAAATGTCACGTGTTAATTGATTTAGAGACTAAAAGTGGTAAAAATAAAATGTAGGAACCAAAATAGAAATCGGGTCAAAATGTAGGGACTAAAAGTGCATTTACACCTTTTTTTTTTTTTTTAAAGGGACAATTTACATTTTATACCTAATAATATCCTTACAAATTTTTTTAAAGAGTTAACAAAATATAAAAATGACTATCAATAGTATTTAAATTATATATATGAATTATATTATGTATCTTATTATATATTTTTAAATGTATCCATGCATATGCATGGAGTTACAGGCTAGTATATATAACTATAAGTGACTTTTTAGCTCTAATGGGAGTAAGAGAATGTTAGAATCAGTGACCTCCTATTTATGAGGGTGATCCTAGCCAATTATGCTATCCCTTTAGTTAGCTCATGTTAATTATTGAATTTGTTGATGAAATCTCGATTCAATCATTTGGTACTTTATATTCTTTAGGGGGTAACAAATTATTATTGTACCAAAGAATTTCATGCCTCTCACCTTTTCAAAAATTGTCATACTAAAGAATTTCATGCCTTTTTACCTTTTCAAAAATCAATCTATCTATTAATAATTCAATCTATTTGTGGGTTTTACTGTTTTAGTTAATTCAATTAGTAGAATCTAGTCAACAGCCTCATAACTCAATAACTGGCACAAAAAATTATCTATAATTCAAATCTCTCCTCCCTCGTTCTAACTATCAATTTATCCAAAATAAAAACTGGTAAAATCTATTGTGATCAAATAAATAACTTGAAATTAAATTACTTAAATTATGATATATAAAAATTTTCAATTAGTTGAATTAAATGGTTTCAACTTTAAAATTGAACTATATTTTCTCTCTTCCTCTTGATCTCAATTCTCAAAGAATCATTCTCCACATGAAAATTTTCTTTCTTGCGAATTGCGATCTTCTTCTCTATCCTCGTGCTCTTCTATCTTTTAGGACCCCCACCCAAAAAAAAAAAATCATTGCATCATCATTGACTCACATAACAGAAAATTTGTTTACATCTCGCAATTTGACCCACCATAGGCAATAATAATATACACTTCTTCATCAACCTGAAGAATGAATTGAATAATGTTTCTTTCTCAAAATAAAAAATTTTAATAATGGCTCCAAACCAACAAGTGTGCGAAAACTATCACTGTTCTAAGGGGTGTGCATATCAATAGAATAGTAATATTCCAGTTGCCATCATCAAGAAAAATATGTTTAATATTTTGTTTCAATGATCTAAATTCAATAGAATTCTCATCGGACAGTCTTGGGACCTTGGCAAGTCAATTTTAACTTATCCATGCGATTCACATTAATACTATAAAATTTCAATTAGAAGCATTACTTTAAAATAAAACAAATTAAAATGGCGAAGACCTTGGTTGTTACAATATAAACCAACCCGAATCTACCACCTCTCCCTAATCGATCCTCTCATATCTTGTAGTTGGTTACAACTCCCACCTTATTATATGACCCATAATTCTTAGACTAAGGTGTGCCATGTCATCTTAGAGAATAAATTTATTAATTAATTTTCAATTAGTTAGAAATCACAAATGTTATAAATATTATCCTTTATACATACACACACGCACACACATATATCTCCCTGTATAACTATTTCCATTTGACTTTTACAACATGGCACAGCCTAATATATATCTTTAAAAAAAAAAAAAAAAGATTCAACCTTTTCGAAATGTGTATGGAAAAGAATTATATTTTATTTTCAACATTTTTTATTTTTATTGTGACATTTATTTGGCGCATTCTTTCAAATACTTAGGAAGGAGAACATGGTTTTATGTATTATTTTTTTTCAGATTATCGTATGGTTTTATTTGCCTATTCTTTGCTCCGTAAGACTTTTTGCCACCTCTCTTCAAAGTTCAAACTCAATTGCATTTTTTATTCTTCTTCCTTGGCCTTGCTTCATTAAAGGGAAACCAAACTCAATGATACTATCATCAATAATTTCTTTCCACTTTTAGTCAATCAGCAAAAAAGTATATGATAAGTTATCCAATTTTTGGTTCCGAAGAGTTTGAATTTAAGTATTTAACCATCTAATTGATGAGATTGCTTTTTAATTTTGTTCCCTGCAGTGCTCAACTTCCACACTATGATCTATCTTAGTCCAAATCATTGACTTTAAGTGCACTAATGACTAATCCTGTGGCAGCTCGTACTTCTGACTTGTATTCATCCTTACCTAATTTCCAAAGCATCATTAATCAAGATTGAGATAGTTTACAACCAAATGATAACAAAAGTGCCAAGTACCCCCAATAGTTACCCAATCCAGAGTACTTTTCAATAAATTTACAAAACCCAAAATAAGAAAAAGGTATACGATGAACTTTCTAGCTTTAGCACATATGAACTTCTCACTATTTTCAAATTTCAAGTCGCATAGCTAGTTTCAAAAAAAGAAAAAAAAAAAAAAAAAGTCGCATAGCTGACTCCATTATGAACTGAAAAAAAATGTTGCTTCTTACCAATTTTATTATGGCTTACAAATATCATGGTAAGTATTAATGTAATTGGAACCTTATCAATAATATAATAATTACATTTTTGGAAATAGATTTTTACTTTATACTTAAAATTCAACGCACAAGTGATAAGATTTATGTAATTAGATATAGTATCTTTTGTTGTATCATTTTATTATTTTGTGCTTAAAAGTTAAACACATCAATTTGTAAGATTTTACATAATAAAATTTGTATTAGTTGTAGCATCACTTTTTATAATTAAATTTAATTAACACAACCACCTCACTACAGCACCAAGTTTCTAGTTGAAAAGTTCCCTCCCTCACTCACATAACACCGTACTTTGGGCTACCGCAACAAAAAAAAAAAAAAGACAAAGACTGAATTTTTTAATGAAAAATTATGTGTTTTTAAACATTTTGTTAACACCAAGGATTTAAACTCTCTTGTCATCGACTTTTTCACACAATTCATGTGTTTTTGTATTTGTATAATTAATCCAATCGAGCCGTATATCGCCGTATAAAATGTTAGGTGAGTAAAATGTGAAAAAGACCAAAAAAAAAAATTTTTTCAAATGTCCAATAGGATTATAACACTAATCCAATACCAGTCGTATTGGATTAATTAACACCTTTACTCCAATAGGATTATAATCCAATACGACTTATAATCCAATACGGCTAGCCTAACTCCAATATGAACACCTTTACTTTTTGCAATATAAGACTTTCCCACAAAACCATTTGCAACATAAGACTTTCCCACAAACCATTTTTTGCCACGTGGTGTCTCCAGTTGTGGCCTCATGTTGGAACAAAGGAAGCAGGGCCCACAAATGCTAGGTCAGCTCTGAGTTTCTAGATAATAATATATATAAAAAAAAAAAAAAAAAAAAGATCAACCCCACATACATGTTTAGCACCTAACTTTTCTCACCCAACCAATCAGAACACACCAAGTGGACCAGTGTTTCTTTGGCTACGCCGTCGGCAGTCTATTTCCTCTATTTTGGAGGGTATTACGTGGCAGATATTGACCTTGACACTGTGATTGAATCTCAGCCGTCCGATCATTTGGGTTGCCTAGAAGATTGAAATTCCTCAAAATAGATAAATGTGCCACGCGTAGTTGATTCATAATTTATATGGTTTCCTGAAAGGGAAATGGGCACTGGGCATAAGATGTTCTTGTAACTATTTTTTTAATAAAAGATTAGCCAAATCTCCTTGTTTTCTTCCCATATGATAAACCTTCTCTCCTAGAACTACTGTACTCTTATCTTGTTTTTAATATAAAATAAAAAATAAATAAAAAATCCTTGTAAGTACCAAGACCTCCCTAATTATATCTGGACCTTTCCCTAGGACTAATCACTACTCACTTAATCATTCTACAACAATTTGTTGTATTGCTATGGCCCTCATCCGTGTGATGATATATATATATATATATATATAATGAGTGAGTTTTAATAAAGTTAATTGATAAATTTTTTGAAAAATAGTTCATAATATTTTTGCAACAAATGTTAGGTAATAAATTGTTATTAACTATTATGAGTGAGTAAAAAAGTAATTTAAGTAGTAGATTTAAATTAGAACCAATAATTCTTTACTATTTAGGATTTGTTGTGTCCTATAAACAAAAAACCAAAATCTAAAATTTATTGTAAAAATGTCATAAATATATCACTTCTCAAAAAAAAAAAAATTCCCTCAATAAAGATTTGGATTTGAATCTCATCATAAATATATATATCAATCGCTTGACCAAATGATGAAAAAGTGATAATCATGAAACAAACACATAAGTTTTAAATATCTATTATAAAAAAAAAATACACAAAGGGTGTGTTTTGTTTATGGATGCATTGAAAGTGGTGGACCCGTAATTCCTAGGTCCTAACGGTTAGGTAGTCATGGCGTTAGCCACTAATGATAGGAAAGATATTTTCAAAGGATAATTACCTCATGGAATCAAAAAAAGAAAAAAAGAAAAACACATAAAACAACGTTAATATATTTGCATAATTAGCATATAAAGTCTTTTCAACAAAATTTTCTTAGCAATATGGATTATAGTGTGTTTTAGATAAAGAAGTAAATTACACACCACAAAAGAACAAATTACGTGTGTATATATATATACATACATGTCTAAATTACGTGTATATTTACGTCTTTGGGATATACAAATCAATTAGTTTTATCCTAAAATTGCTAGAGTTTCAAGGGTACTCATTTGCATGACCAATGTCCATAGGGTGAGTTTTCAAATTGTCTATTTCTTATAAGTTATAAAGGCTTGTTGACAAAATTTTATTGTTGGCGGAGTTAAATCATTTGACAATTGCCTTTTGAGAGGAAAATGAGATTACGTAACGCTTTGATTGATATAGTGTATAGTTTTTGACTAATTTAAGTATAATTACTTATTATAGATTGAAATGTTCACTTTAGATTTTGATGCAATTATGTTTCTCAAAAAAAAAAAAAAAAAAAAAGATTTTTCGAGACTTGAACTTTGTTTGAAATAGAGATCCCCGGACCAACTTGAGGAAGAGTTAATATTGAATCTTCTTCTTTCTTATAAATAACTTCTTGTTTTTTCACTAACTATAAATTAAACCATTAAAGCATACAAAAGTTGACATCGGAATCTCATTCTCTACAAATTATTGTATTGAGCAATCTCATATTGACTCTCTATCCATTTGGAGTTGGTAATTGATTTTCGTTAATGTACACATCTCCTTCTTAAAAATAAATAAAAAATAAAAAAAGAGAGGAAGTTATGCATCAAAAAATAAAAGTTATGCATCAAAATTCTAGTGGACCTCTCAATCAATTATAAGGAAGCACACTAACAATTAAATTAGGCAAAAATATTAAATTCCAAAAAAAAAAAAAAAACACAGAGTAATCTCTCTCTCTCCTAAAAATTGCATTGTAGTTGTAGGGACTCGATTTAGGAAGGTTCCCCAACAATACATTTTTAGAGAGTGGGTCGAAGGGTTAGACCCTCACAGACTAACAACGGAGCACAAGCCACCTTTTTCATTAAAGGGGAGTGAGCCCAACTTACAACTAAGGGCAGCTCCTCGGCCCTCGTCCGAGGAGGTTCCTCCCTTGAAACCAACATGACCTCTAAGTCATTCTATGTCCTCCTCATCAGTAGTGAAAAATCCCCCCTTAAACTTCTTTGCTCGCCTTTCTTATATGGTTCTCTCCCTCCTATCCCTTTCTTCCTTTTGTTGATTATCCATTGGCCTTCCCTCTGACCGTCCGTCCCATCAGAGGCCTCATCCGTACTCGAGTGGCTCACAATAATCAATGTTACCCTGTCAAGGGGTTACATCCCCATTAATATGGCTAGGGGGGTTAGATGAGCGCATTCAATACAGAGGTGACAACTCACCTAAGGCTTGCTCCTTCGCCGTGCTCCCGACACCGACGCGTGGCACTGGACCTTCTCCTCCTCGGATATTCAAGAAGTTCCCTCTTTGGCAGGGCGGTGCTCGTGTTCTTTCGAGGTCTCGGATGTCTGAGGATGGGGCCATCCTCGGATATGCTCCTCAGGGGTCGGTCCTCACGCTTCCATCCTCGGACCCCTTATGCATCCTCGGAATGGGCCCTTGGGCCTGGTCTGGAGTAGGCCAAGGCTATCTGATTTTCTGGCCCCACAAACACCTAGAAAAGGAACTTCATATTATTTTATTAAACAGAAAAGTACAAGATACAAACAGAGGCTCAGGCAGGCGTGTTGTAAAACTAATTCTACAAGCTAATTCTACAAACAGAGGCCCAGGTGGACCTGTTCTAAAACTAGCTAGAGGGAATGGGGCTGAGGCTAGTATGCTCCAAGGCCACCAACAACTCCTTGTCCGGTGCGATGAAGCTGGAACAAAGAGAGGAGCCAATGTAGGGGCACCGGGACGCCTTCCCTCATGATGTTCCCTTGATTCCCTCCAATCCTCACGAGCGTTGGCCGTTGGAGACGGCAACACTCAGGCACCAGCCATGACGTGATTTTGCGCGTCTCCTCCTGCAGGGGAGCGCCCCGGGGAGGAGCGTTAGGTACTTCAGAGACATTCCTCCTGGCCACCGTGCATGGCACTATCAATGTTACGCCTAGACTCTGCATTGCCAAAAGCCTAGTGAGGGCTGCGGTCACAACGGCTCTTGGCCAGGACGGTAGGGCATTTGGCCTGTGTGTCCTCACCCCCGCCCAGGGCCGCCCCATCTCTTCCAACACCGGTCACAATCTTGGCAGGGTTATTGAAGGGGCTCGGGGAGCTGAAGGGACGTGTTTCTAGTTGCGTTGGGAAGTTCATGGAGTGCGGAGAAACGTTTCCCCCAGAAAGCCTTATATAGAGGTTGAAGACTGGTGGGAATTAATCCACGCAAAGTTCGAAAAGAGAATTATCAGCAGTACTAATCATAAGGGTACCAAATCCCAAGGAGACCATAGACCGTTGGATTTGTACAAATTCACGAGGATATTAATGAAGGTGTGTCTCGTGCATTGAAGCATCAAGCGCGGAGCGCGAACGGCCAAGGGGCGCCTCGTAAATGAGGAAGATGGGAACTTGAATTGAAGACGAGGTCAATGCTACATGTAAGATCAAAGTCTGAACCACCCTTGCCCAAAGCACCGCAGAGTTAATAGTCCGACCCGAGGAGGAACCATCTCCAGTAAAGCGGTCCGAGGACAAACCCCTTCCTACAGAAGAATGGAAGTGTTAGACAGAACCAAGGCATTGCATGGTCCTCGGACTCAAGTCTATGAGGAAACTAACCACTCGGCTATACCTGGGTACTAGACAGAACCAAGGTATTGCATGGTCCTCGGACTCAAACCTATGGGGAAACTAGATACTTACAGAAGAATGGAAGTGTTAGACAGAACCAAGGCATTGCATGGTCCTCAGACTCAAGCCTATGGGGAAACTAACCACTCAGCTATACCTGGGTACTAGACAGAACCAAGGTATTGCATGGTCCTCGGACTCAAACCTATGGGGAAACTAGATACTTACAGAAGAATGGAAGTGTTAGACAGAACCAAGGCATTGCATGGTCCTCAGACTCAAGCCTATGGGGAAACTAACCACTCGACTATAGCTGGGTACTAGACAGAACTAAGGTATTGCATGGTCCTCGGACTCAAACCTATGGGGAAACTAGATACTTACAGAAGAATGGAAGTGTTAGACAGAACCAAGGCATTGCATGGTCCTCGGACTCAAGCTTATGGGGAAACTAACCACTCGGCTATACCTAGGTACTAGACAGAACCAAGGTATTGCATGGTCCTCAGACTCAAACCTATGAGAAAGTGTTAGACAGAACCATGGCATTGCATGGTCCTCGGACTCAAGCCTATGGGGAAACTAACCACTTGGCTATACCTGGGTACTAGACAGAACCAAAGTATTGCATGGTCCTCGGACTCAAACCTATGGGGAAACTAGATACTTACAAAAGAATGGAAGTGTTAGACAGAACCAAGGTATTGCATGGTCCTCGGACTCAAGCCTATGGGGAAACTAACCACTCGGCTATACTTGGGTACTAGACAGAACCAAGGTATTGCATGGTCCTCGGACTCAAACCTATGGGGAAACTAGATACTTACAGAAGAATGGAAGTGTTAGACAGAACCAAGGCATTGCATGGTCCTCGGACTCAAGCCTATGGGGAAACTAACCACTCGGCTATACCTGGGTACTAGACAGAACCAAGGTATTGCATGGTCCTCAAACTCAAACCTAAGGGGAAACTAGATACTTATAGAAGAATGGAAGTGTTAGACAGAACCAAGGCATTGCATGGTCCTCGGACTCAAGCCTATGGGAAAACTAACCACTCGGCTATACCTGGGTACTAGACAGAACCAAGGTATTGCATGGTCCTCGGACTCAAACCTATGGGGAAACTAGATACTTACAGAAGAATGGAAGTGTTAGACAGAACCAAGGCATTGCATGGTCCTCGGACTCAAGCCCATGGGGAAACTAACCGCTCGGCTATACCTGGGTACTAGACAGAACCAAGGTATTGCATGGTCCTCGGACTCAAACTTATGGGGAAACTAGATACTTACAGAAGAATGGAAGTGTTAGACAGAACCAGGGCATTGCATGGTCCTCGGACTCAAGCCTATGGGGGAAACTAACTACTTCAAAATGCTATACCTGGGTACTAGATAGAACCAAGGTATTGCATGGTCCTCGGACTCAAACCTATAGGGAAACTAGATACTTACAGAAGAATGGAAGTGTTAAACAGAACCAAGGCATTGCATGGTCCTCGGACTCAAGCCTATGGGGAAACTAACTACTTCAAAATATCCTAAGTTAGAAAAGGATCAAAACCCTAACTAACCCTTGGGACACAAGGGATTGCCCACGCATACATTCTTTCCTCTTATCATTGTTACTGACGCAATTGGTCGACATATAATTTAAGCTAAAATCGTGCAAATAACAAGAAAAGAGAGGAAGCAGGCAGCGTGTAAACAAATAAGCAATTAAAATAAATAGAAAGGGAAATTAAACTCCCATTACAACAAAGTGTCCATAGAAGTCACGTGGCAAGAGCCACCTTACATAAAAATAAAAGAGAGAGGAATAACAAAATAAAATAAAATGACATAAAAAGCATAGACAAAGGTCAAGTAAATGGCAAAAGCAGGTTGAACCAAGACGCTAGGGAATCTACTCCTTCTACTTAGGCTGGGCAGGGGTAACCTCTGAGTCCTCCGAGCCCTGGCCTAAGGAGAACAGCCTGCAGGGGTACGGCGAGAATGGCTGCCTCCTCGGTGGTGGGGATTTGAGCATCGGATGGGGCCTCCGCTACCTCTTGGGGCACCTCATCGCTCGGATTTTCCCTTAGTTCAACAGCCCCCACCTCCGCAACAATCTCCCCAGCCTTAGCGCCATCAGGGGCGGCCTCGCGGATAGCAGGGGGTAGTACACGCTCTCCGCCTTCCACAGGTCGGATGTGGCCTCCACCCCAGCTTCTTTGAGGGCCTCAACCCAGACCTGGGAGCAGTATCGCCTACATACCCCCGGAATTACCACTTCGCCATCTCGTCTTTGTAAGAGCCAATCCCCATCCTCACAATATCTCAGACTTACATTGCCGGGAATTCTATAGTCGGCGATGAATTTCTCCATCGCCTCCTCAATGTAGACGTATTTCTTAAACCTACCAATCCCAGTTGACGCCTAAAAGAACTAAGAAAGAACAGGTGAAGGAGAAGAAGGGGTAAAGAGGGAGAGAGCTCAAAGAGGGATAGAGTGACTTACTGGAAGAGGAGGAGCTCCTCGGACAGGCTTTTTGTGCTGGAGATGTAAGTGAGAGTGTGGCTGAACTCAAGAAGGACGCACGAGAATTCTTGATTCAAATAAAGAACAGGAAGAAGCGGTTCGTATGGGTATTTATACCTCAAATCGAAGAGTTATGCGGGTTTTCCCACCCATAAATGCGAGACAAACCTCCACTGTTGGATTGGTAATGCCTCGTTAGACGTGGGAGCACAGAGCCACCTGAATTTAATGATGGACACGTTACGCGCTTCGAAACGTCAGCAACGTGCCTTGGGCAGATGAATAAACCCTAGTGTTGACAGGGGGTAAGGCTCGATTGGGCGCGGAGCGAGCCCAAGGACGTCAAAATCCTTCTCCCGCCCGAGGATGCGTGTAGCAAGATTTTGAGGGGCTATTGTGGGGCCAGAAAATCAGATAGCCTTGGCCCACTCCAGGCCAGGCCCAAGGGCCCGCTCCGAGGATGCATGAGGGGTCCGAGGATGGAAGCGTGAGGACCGACCCCTGAGGAGCATATCCGAGGATGGCCTCGTCCTCGACATTCGAGACCTCGGAAGAACACGAGCACCCCCTGCCAAAGAGGGAACTTCTTGAATATCGAGGAGGAGAAGGTCCAGTGCCACGCGTTGGTGCCGGGAGCAGGCGAAGGAGCAAGCCTTAGGGAGTGTCACCTCTGATTGAATGCGCTCATCTAACCCCCCTGCCTATTAATGGGGATGTAACCCCTTGACAGGGTAACATTGATTATTGTGAGCCACTCGAGTACGGATGAGGCCTTTGATGAGACGGACGGTCAGAGGGAAGGCCAATGGATATCAACAAAGGAAGAAGGGATAGGAGGGAGAGAACCATATAAGAAAGGCGAGCAAAGAAGTTTAAGGGGACATAGAATGACTGGAGGTCATGTTGGTTTCAAGGGGGAACCTCCTCGGACGAGGGCGAGGAGTGCCCTTAGTTGTAAGTTGGGTCACTCCCCTTAATGGAAAAAGGTGGCTTGTGCTCCGTTGTTAGTCTGTGAGGGCTAACCCTTCGACCCACTCTCTAAAAATGTATTGTTGGGGAACCTTCCTAAATCGAGTCCCTACAGTGTTATTCCTAAAATTAGTCAATTACAAAGCTTGATCAATCTGAGACTTAAAAGAAATAAGGAATTTAATCCCCAAATAATCTGTTACATTCAAGTCACTCCAAAAAATAAAAACACTTCATCTATAAGCAAGAGCCTCGATTGGGGGCCAAAATGGAGATATACTCCTTTTGTCCAAAAGTTTCAATAAAATGTCTCTTTTTTTGAAACTATTTAGTGATATGCTCTTGTTTTGAAACTCGATTTGTTTAAAATCGAGTTTCAATAAGGAACTTGATTTCCTTGAAAATTCCTTGAATGGAACTCGAGTTCCACAAATATATATATATATATATTTAAAGTTTGATTTGCCTATAACTAGATTTTCTAAAAATCGAGTTTTACATTGAAACTCGATTTTTAGAAAATTGAGTTTCAAAACAGGGGCATATCACTAGATAGTTTCAAAAAGTGAGCATTTTGTTAGAACTTTTAGGTGAAAGGGATATATCCCTATTTTGGCCCTTCTTGAGAGAAGATTCTTAATTAGTAGGGATCTAAATTGAGGTCTTCTTTATCCTTAATAAAAGAGAGTTCTACAGACTTTATAAGAAGCTAAAAACATCGATCTGACTAAAAATCATAGAGCCTAAGGCCAACACCATCCCAATGCCTTCTGATCGACTCTACCTTAATTATTTTGTAGGTGTTCGTGATTTAGATTAACAGTGCAAAAAATGCACATCAATATTACTATATAATTGCATCTTTATAGGGTATATTTCTCTACACAGGGTATATTTCTCTTTCTTTTTTTTTTTTTTTTTTTTGTGTTTCTATTTTGGAGGACTTCCCTTTCTTTGTATAGTTATATGAATTACATCCTAGCCCTCCATTTATACAATCACTGAAATTTCTTTGGATGCTTGTCCCATCAGGGTTTTGCTAGAGATGGTAGAATATGCTGCAAGCTATGAGGAAACTGTTCAAAGGTTATTTTGCTATTAATGCGGCTAGTTGAGTTAGTGCAATACATTGAATGCGGAGGTAATGGATACTTTATTTCCCTTTTTTGCTTGCACGTCTCTACTTCCTTCCTCAGTATTTTGTCTTTTGGTCCAAGTGGCTTGATTAAAGCCTTCCAAGGAACGCTCACTCTTCGGGCTCCTTGGACGATCGGCTTCTTCAACTTCACCTTTCGGGCTCTCATCTATGTATTAGATCAAAACTGATGAGAGAGTTGGTCTTTCCATCTCCTCAAGTTGGGCCCATGGGGCACTATTCTATGTTCAAATTTTACCCCTCCCACAAGATGCATAACTTACTTTAATACGATAATAACATTGAAATACTATAGTTGATCTCGACAGCTACATAGAATAACACAATTAAAGGCATGGCTTTATGTTGTCGCTCTATTAGAATGATATCTGGAATTGATATTGATACAGATTTATAGGCTTGGTCTCCGTAAATAGCAAATATGGCCGGTGCTTCTTTTAGACAAGCCTATATATTATTTCTTAGCTAGATGACGCATCCCAATTCCCAAGACTTATTATTTTTGTTATGTTTAAAGAATTGTGTTAGATTATTATTATTATTGATGTGGCATACATTTGTTAATTACCGTATTAACTTTCTCTAAACCAAGTTGAAAAAAAAATTGTCCATCTTACATAACGGCTTAGAAGATCATTTACATGTATTTTAATCATAAAACTAATAAAATCATCTAAATAAGTCATATAACTATAAAATACATGGGAATGACCATTTGAGTCATCACATAGTAAGTTGGAAAAGCGAGAATAAAACTATTAAAAAGAAATAAAGAGAAAATGAGATAGACATAAAGATTACAAAAGAATAACGCAGTTTGGTTTAATTGGTCTTACATCAACATTATGAAGTCCTAAATTGCTTTATTTTATCATTCATACCAATTAAAGAATATATACAATAGGACAAATATTATCCCTGAAAACACTCTGATAATACAAAGTCCTAATTGCCCATGTATTATGTTTATACAAAATCATTATAACAGTATATACGGTATTCCTGTAATTTCTAACAAGTTCAATGGTAGCTATAACCTTGGCAAAAAGTGAAGTGATACCTTTGTTTGTATTGTCAAGAATATTGCCAGTGCTTCTTTTAGTTTTAGACAAGTCTCTGTATCATTCTTAGCTAGATAATGTGCCCCAAGACTTATTATTTCTGTTTTGATTAAAGAACAGTCTTTGAATTTTAAAATTGTTTTTTATTAATTTGGCTGCATTTGTTGATGACTATATTAGCTTTCTCCAAACCCAATTTGAAGAAATTTTGTCCACCTTATGTGATGGTCGATAAAACTATTTAATGTATTTTAATTAAAAAATTCATAAAATCATCTAAACAAGTCACATGACTATTCTTTCTCAAGAAAAAAAAAATGGTCACATGACTATTAAATAGTCATAAACGATTATTTAAACCATCAAGTAGTAGGTTGGAAAAGCTTTCTAGAGTTTAGAAAAAAAAATTATCATTAATTCCTTTAAAATATAAAAATGTTTATAAGAAATGAAGATAAGATGAGATAGTACATAAAGATTACAGAGGAATAGCGTGGTTTGGTTTAGGTGGTCTTTGTCAACATTATGAAGCCTTAAATTACTATACTTTGTTCTTCTCAAAAAAAAAAAAAAAATTTACTATACTTTGTGGGTTCTAATTAACTCAACTGGTAAAATCTCTAATTGTTGAATAAGAGATTTAGGGTTCAATCTCTGCTTATACCAAAAATCAATTAGTGTCTTGGTCGATGATAAAGAGTTATCATTAAAAGCATATGTCATAAGTTAAAACCCTTTCAAAAAATTACAATACTTTATCATTCATACCAATCAAAGAATATATACAATAGGACAAACATGAATAAAATTATTTATTTCACTTTTATGGTCTACTTTATATTCTACCAATAAGAACTTGTCACATGTTCTTTTTATTTTCTTATACACATGGAAAGTTTAAAATGAAAAAATATATACACATGGAAAGTTATAATTTGTAGAGTATCAAGCATAATACGAAGTGGGATAGAAGATTTCTATTCCATAAATATGCTCCCTGAAAACACTTTAGTGTATGATCTTATAAAGTTATAACAGTCCATGGTATTGTGTTTATACGGAATCATTTATGGTATTCCTATAATATTTTAACTAGTTTAATTGTAGCTATAACTTTGGTAAAAAGAAAAGCAATACCTTTGTTTGTTGAGACACAAAAATTGAAAGAAAGCCACCATTTTCCTGTTTTATATAAAACAGATTGACTCATTTATGAAAGCAGGAGATCAATGTATGTCTAACTCAAGATCTTCCTCTCTCTTTTTTTTCCCAGAAAATTGTGGCTAGAACTCATCACTCACCTGGACATGTCTCTCTGTAGCAACCCTGGAGTAGTATACGCAACACAAATCAGAATAAAAATTTCAATCTGTTTGGTTCATTTAAGTTAGAGGCTTGGATTAGAGCTAGTGTTTGCCACTGCCACAGAAACCCAACGCTAATTCCTTGATGCCTCATCACTGTCAATATAAGCCGACACATTATCCTAATATCTGTTCCCTTATGGTGGCATTGCCGCAAAGGCTTTTGCATCCTATGAAACTTACAATGACAATTGCACATTAGGAATGTCATGCTCATGCTTTGTCTCTTTACCTAACAAAATCCTTTACCCTTGAAAACTAAATATTCAGTCAATTGTGAGAGAAACAATTAATGTATTGAGTGGTTGACATGATGAGAGTGGGGGCAATTTGGTCAATAGGACTTGATCTTGATTCTTGATTCTTGATTTTCTTTTTGACGATTTTTGATGGATGGGATGTAGGTCTTTTTTTTTTTTTTTTTTTTTTTTGATCTTCTTCACGTTCATACAGTTAGAAAGATTTTTGATGGATGGGATGTAGTTTTTTTTTTTTTTTTTTTTTTTTTTTGATCTTCTTCACGTTCATACAGTTAGAAATTAGAAGGTTTCTCTTTTGGCATCAAATCAAACAATAAATCTATCAATACAAATTTTTTCACAATCTTCTTCAATAGTACTAATAAAAGTGAGGTGAGGGGTGAGTTCTTATAAAAATGACGTTAGTATAGTTACACTTCGTTATCATAGCAGTTATAAACAAGATTGTATAGTAAGAAAATTACGTTCCTAACATTCCTCCAAAGTAAATAAACTTGACCAGGTTTCACCTGCCCAGCACAATTACTTATATTGTACAGTGGATAACATTGATTAACCAATTACACAAGGGTGAAGTCCCTCTAATTATGCTAAACTGATAGCCATAATTACAGCTAGAGATAATTAGTTGACCTGAATTGATTACGAGAGCAGTTGTTATCATATTTACATGCAAGTTATGGAGGTGAATTGCTCCTGGTCAAGTATATGATGGAAATTATTACAGAAAAGTTAAAACAGGGAGCTGAAAGCTTGAAACTACCCACCAAAGTTTCCTTACAAACTACGCTTCTTTCTCTCCAAAAACCAATATATAGATTATAGAGGGTTTGGCAGCACAGAACACATTTCTTTATTTTTCATAAAAACTTCTTTCAATCTCTGAGTTAGAGACTTTTTTAGGTCATATAACCTTTCCTCCTTCCTCTTCATCTCTGAACTTCCATTCATGTTCTATCTATATATTCTATAGTTTGCCTTATCTTCTCTAACAGTATATCTCTCTCTCTCTCTCTTTTAATTCTTGTAAGGTTGGTTTCCTCTGTTTTCCCCTGAATATTGAAAGTTAGAGACTTCTATTAGGATTTTGTTCAGGAATTATAGATTAATATTAGGCTTGGGTTTGTGAAATAGGTTGAATTTCTCCTGTTTTCTAAATTCTCTTTTGAGTTTTTCAGAGATTTGTTGGTTTGATTGCTGAGAACAGAGGGTTTTAGTGAGGATTTGGAGAAATGGAAAACGTTTCCACTACTGCAAAAGAAGATGAACAAATAGAATTGCCACCGGGTTTTCGATTTCACCCGACTGATGAAGAGCTTATAACTCACTACCTATCTCCAAAGGTTCTTGACGCCAACTTCTCAGCTGTAGCAATCGGTGAGGTTGATTTGAACAAGTGTGAACCTTGGGATTTGCCATGTGAGCCTCTTCTTAAATCCATATTCACTCTTTTTTTCTCTGTTGCTCTTATCTATTTTTCTTGTTTTGTTCTAATTCATGTTTTGTTTGTGTCATGAAGGGAGAGCTAAAATGGGTGAGAGGGAATGGTATTTCTTCTGTGTTAGAGACAGAAAGTACCCAACTGGTTTGAGGACAAACAGGGCTACTGATGCTGGGTATTGGAAAGCCACAGGCAAAGACAAGGAGATATTCAAAGGGAAAACACTGGTTGGAATGAAGAAAACTCTTGTCTTCTACAAGGGGAGGGCTCCAAAAGGAGAAAAATCAAATTGGGTCATGCATGAATATAGATTAGAGGGCAAATATTCTGGACACAATCTCCCAAAAACGGCCAGGGTAAAAATCTTGTTCTGTTTTCCTCTGTTTTCTCTTCAAGGTTTTTGGTGTGTTATTGATGTAATTTTTTTGTGTGTTTCTCTTTCAGAATGAGTGGGTTATATGCAGGGTTTTTAACAAAATATCAGGTGGAAAGAAAACCCACATTTCAGGGTTAACGAAGCTAAGCCCCTATGCTAACGAATCGCGCCCTTCACTATTGCCTCCATTGATGGATTCTTCTCCATACAACAGTGAAACAAGAATAGATGCTGGTGAGACATCTCACGTGACCTGCTTCTCCAGTCCAGTGGAGAACCATAAGACGAAGGAACATATGGTTGATAACTTCAACACTAGTCTCTTAGCTGCCTCACCTTCCTCAAACCCTTCCCATATTTCCTCTGCTCCAAACTCTGCCTACTACACGAACATGGGAAATTTGCAATACTCAGATACTGCTTTGATGCAAGACCAATTATTCAGGATGTTGTTTGAAAATCATGCTATAAACATGAAGCAGAATATGAAAGCAGAGTTCTCGTCCGAAACAGGCTTCAGTACCGATATGTCTTCGATGGTATCCAATCATGACATGGCTAGGAGATCATTTGAGGATCAAGACGATCCATCAACCTCTGGTGGACCAGTAGACATTGATTGTCTATGGAATTACTGAATTTAAGGTTGGAAGAAAGTTATGAAGAAAGAGAAGAGGAAATGGTTCAGGAAATTATTATTTGTTGTTACAAAATTTGTGGTGTGTGTCTGTGTATAGATTCTCTGCATATAAATTATTATTAGGTAGTAAAGGAAGTGCATGTATTGTAAGAAAATTAGACTTGTGCTTCCTTTTGGTTTTTGAAGCTTATCAGCATCAAACTGATGACCTTATAATGGTGAAACTTGCTTGTGTACAGAATTCATGACTTGAATACTTAATTGCATTTAGTACTGTGTTAATATGCTTATTTTGCTATTTGGTTTTGTCTCCTTTTTACCCAATTATGGGTGATGTTAAAAGTCTCCAGAAGCCGGCAATAATGCATTTGTTCTGGGATTCTTAGTATCTCACTATCTATGTACAATTTATGTGGTTCAATGTGACAGTACCTATCCTTTAAGCTCTAAATGTGACAATCCAATTGTTGCAATCTTATAACGGATGAAGAAGGTATCTCATGGAATGATTCCAAGAAACTATCCTCTCATAATATGTGGGGACTGTTGATGTATGGGTCCCACATGCTATAAGAGGGTTGCTTTATGTAAGTTCTATATAAGATAACCTTGCTCATGAATCATGAATGTGGGTAATGGTGTGTTCTTACTCAATGCATCAAAATATTTTATGTTTCACCTGAATTTATTTTTCTAATTTCAAGTTGATGTTCAATTTGTTAGAGCTTAATTTTTTTTACTGTGCCATTTTTGATTTCTTATAAATTAGTTAGTAATAATGTTACATCGTGTGTCATATGATCTCTCTCTCTCATACTTCATACGTTAGGCCAACAACCGAGAGTTCATGTGTGAATGGGTGATTACGAATAAATGACAAAATGCACAAACACATGCCGTGTAAAACAAAGCACTGCATGATATCTAACGAGTGTTTCACCGTACAAATCCTGTTAGCACATTTTCTTTGCCTTCTTATTTTTTCAATTGTATTACTTGGCTGCTAATTTGATGATTCTTTTTTCTACTTGTCATATTTATAGCCTTTTCATTTCTCATTTTGAATTGAATTGAAATAGAAAGAATTTTCTTTTGCAAAACGAAATAGAAAGAATTTAGACTTTTAAACTATTACAACATTTATTCTCATTATAGAAGTTCATAACAATTAACAAATTAAGTGGTATAGTCCATGCTCCTTTATTAAGAAATTATGGTTCAAATTTTCCTTCTTTAGTTTCTAAAAGAAAAAAAAAATCTCGTTTTTTTATTATTGTAATTATTGAATTATATAAAAAAAAAATTTATAAACGAAGTTTTTGGAATCATTTATAAACGTCCTATTATTTTGCACAACCTGTTAAATCGAAAAACATTGGCATGGAGAAAATTNTTATAAACGAAGTTTTTGGAATCATTTATAAACGTCCTTCAACCTTTAATTATTTTGCACAACCTGTTAAATCGAAAAACATTGGCATGGAGAAAATTTCAAAAGCTAACTAGTTAACTACTATATGAGATTCTCTTTTTTCCAATCAAGTATAATCCGGCACATAAAGAGGTCTAAAAAGTCAAAAAAGTGGAGTTTTATATGATACCCTTGATGTCCTTAAGAATATAACCCACGTATTTTTTATTTATTTTAATTTTTTACAAGCATATTCACCTGAGTATTCTCACTAACTATTACGAGACAGTGCCTGATGTTTCTAATATATATTTATATTGTACATAATCACTAAGAGATCCCAAAGCTATAAAATAAATAATTAAGGGAAAGCTATTAACTTTGCATAATGTTATAGTGTGTATATAATATTAAAAGATGGTTTTCTCTATAGTCATCAGTCTATGCAATTAGATGTTTTTTTAATAATAAAAAAAAAGTCTATGCAATTATATAGAGCCCCACTTCACCCCTTTTATTGCACAAGTTAGAATACGTCTAGCATTTTCTTTTATTTTTAAAGAAATAAAATGATAACTTTTTTTTTTTAAAGAAAAATATATTGACTGAAAAATTGATAAAAATATTTTGGTATCATACTGCCTGTACAGGTTTTTAAATAAATAAAATTTTCAATAAAATGTTCATGCAAACACATGCCAAATATATAGAGGATCAAATAAATTCATCCTGATCATTCTTATCAGAATGAGTAGCACAAGAAAGAAGAAGAAAAATATGAGATAAAGACAAACTCACAGTATAATCATGGGATTAATTGGTGTGGATTATTATGGAATAGAAATCCATTTTCTTTTGTAGACATATCTCTTTCTTTATTCCCTCCTACAGGCTCCAGCTATATCTTTATGATAAAGGTTCTTTCCCTTTCTGTGTTTTTTTTTTCTCTAACAAAATTCCACTCCTCAGCAATGCTTGGTGACGCTAGCAGGTACAAGAAATTTTCTTTTTTTGGATAGTTAATTTCATAGTGAATTCTCATTTTCTTACACATGATCCAATATCCCATATGTGAAAGCCTTGCACGAAATTAATATGACCCCTACTATTACTTGAAAATAGAGGAATTTTATTGTTTTGTGCACATGAATTTTTGCGGTTATTATTTGTCATTTTGTGCAAAAGAGGCAAAAGCCAGTATATATAAGTTTGGACCTGATCACTAGGTGTAGTTTTACGACCTTTGATTAAACAATGAGTTTTTTGTCCATTATTGCTTCCTTAAGGTGGTAAGTTACTGTTATCTTCGGCCATTATATAAGAAAATAGGAATTCTTGTTATCCTTTAGTGCTAGAAGTCTAGAACCTTTCTAGGTAGCATTTGGATTTGAATGTTTAAAATTGTGGGGTTTCAAAATAATTACTAGCATAATTGTTTGAATTTTTTTTCTTTAGATAATTACAATATAGCCCCGTTTGGATTGGGCTTATTGTGCGTCTACGTTTTGAGTTTCACGTTTCCTTCTTCTTCTTCTTCTTCTTCTTTTTTTATTTAGCCGCAGTTGTTGACTTTTCTCCCGTGTATAGTGCACATAAGTGGGTCTTGTGCACTGTTCATGAGACTCACAAACTTCACTCTTTAGTAATTTATTCATTAAAAATTAGTCCCACAGCACTATTCACACATTTAAAAATTATTTTGCTACAATATTTTTAGTTTTCAGCAAAATTAGTTGTATCCAAACGGACCCTATGTTGCTAACTCCATTACTCGAACCGTTCTTTTCTATACCCCTGATACTTTATACATGAGGAGGTGTCAATTTAGCTATAAGGCTAATAATTTGCTTGATATGAATCTACAATTTGAGAGTATTTTAATTATTATACGTTTGATGTGTCTATAGTTGATTCGATGCATTTTTCAAGCTTCCAAGTAAAATTCAAATTCGTGGTTAAATAAATGTAGTTTGATATTGTCTCAATTAAGATGACTTCTTGAGGTTCAATGGAAACGGTGCAAGTAAAAATAGAATATGAAAAGTATGTAAATTAAATCCTAAGTTATCGCCTTAAAAAACAAATCCTAAGTTATCAAGCTAATTTCTAAGCGAAATCTAATGCTAATGAACTTTCAAGAACTAAGTTATTCATTGTAAGGGGGTGGGCTTTGATGGAGATGTTGGGCAAATTCCTGTCGCACTAAGCCCAAGTTGTTTCTGGGTAAGGAGTCGGGACCGGCCCAATTAGAGCACACCTTGGCTCGGCTTGTGCACAATCTTTGCCGCATCTGCCAAAGTCTATTTAAGAGCTCACAGCAGGCAGAGTTATTGTTAACAAGTTATGGCAGGCAGACATAATATAGAAAGCGCAAAGGAAATACAGTCACAGAACAACTTAACAAGCCTGAATTTTAAAGAATAATACTTAAAAGAATTAGAACGGGATTATATAAAAAGAATGAGTCTGCTAGACTAAGTATTACCGCAGGATTCCAACCACGGAAGGGAAAACCACTCCCTCAACGCAAGTAACTTCACTTGATGAAATTAATTGCTTTGAGAGGACGGCCCCAAATGGTATGTGCCCATGTATAGATTTGTATTTCCTTTTGAGGACAAGGCTATTGAGGGAGAGAGGGGGTTAACCCATTTAGGTGCATGCCTGCCATAAACACTTTGTTTTTCTCTCTTAGAATTCCTTTCTCTCTGTTTTCTTTCTTCCAATTCTTTTCTCTCTGTTTTCTTTCTTCCAATTCTTTTCTTTCTGTTTTTTCGATGACTCCTTTTTCCGCCTCCCTTTTTGCACACAGCCACGGGTCCCTTATATAGGGCCTGCCGTGGCCGATTTTACTATTCTAGCCTTCCTATGGCCTTATTCTAATATGGTAGCCTTTTGCCGACCGCTTACCGAGTCAATGGTTCTGATCACCACCATTGACCAGTGGCTTTCAGACAACGAAGGCTCCTTCTATACTTCGTCCAGTGTGTCCCCTCTCTCTCTCGGTTTCTCACGACATGCACCCAGTGGTTTTTACCCACCCTTGCCTCTTTTGGGTGGCACGTCATCCCAGCAGGACTGTGCTCACCGAAAGAGTCTGGGCAAGAAACACAAAATGGGTTCCCACTCCTCTCCCTACCGCCAGACCGTGCCCTCACCCATGACGTTACCCTTTCCCACAGTGGCTGGATATAGGCTGGTGATGCCTAGGTCATTCACATGTGTTACCTTATTGATGTTTCGTTCGTTTGTCGAGGTCTGAGAATGGGTGCGCATATCCTGCCGTGCGTTTTTTGGCATTTTCTGGTGTGGATTGTATTTCTGGTAGGCCAACGCTCATGTGTTGTCCCTTTCTTTGGAGGGTTGAGCTCTGTAGGATCATTTGGGCCTCCCTTCAGTTTGTGTGTTTCGTTTTGTGGCTTTGCGTCTCCTGCCATGCCAAGTTGCTATTCTTGCTGTTCGTTTTTTTTTTTAGTCCTGTCGAACCTCTTTAGGCCTGCCGTGTGTTTTCTCTCTCCGTGACCCAGTATACTTACTGGGTTCCTTCTCTTATTTCTTGCGGGCTCCAATGTCCCTTTTTCTTGTGGGCATCCCTGGCTTATTTTAGTTTTGTTTCACACATGGATTTTTTGCTAACTCACTTTGGGCTTCCTTGGCCCAATTTTCTCCATAAACTTTATCCTTTGGGCTCATGGGTTCTCCATTTGCCCGTTGCTCTCTTTTTTCTTATTGCAGTGGGCCTGCTGTGACCCGTTCTTTCTTTTCCCTCATCTTTTTCATGGATTTGTTTCTTTTCTCTTTCCGGGCCTATTTAAGCCCATTTGCTTCTTCTGGACCCATTTCATGGACCCTTGAACCATTCATATGCCTTTTTTTTTTTTTTTTTTGCTGTTTCTTTCAGTCTACCCGCAACTCTGGGCCTTGAGCCTGCTGGGCTTCATAAAAAAATGAGCCTCAACATTCATGATCATCCTAAATTTTAACATATCGAAACCTCAGTAGTCAAGCTAGGAATCAAATTACATTGAAGGTGCATAATTAACCGAACAGAGCCTGATTAAATATCAAACTGGATCAAAGGTAATGCATTATTGATCAAATTGAAATAAACTTATATAAACTGGATTAAACTAAGTTACACGATCATGACGAAACACTTAGAAGCATGAACATTTCACAAAACCCTATGAACTACAAGAAAATCTCCCAAGGAACTAAAATTACCATGATCTATGTGTAAAATAAGTTTTTTGGATGTGTGCGGTATCTTTATTTTGAGAATGAGCGCTCAATTTATACTTGAAGCTCGATGGTTTGCAATTTATTCCTTCCATGCATCCTTCCCTTGTTTTGCATGTATGACACTTGTTGTAGTGTTACATGCTGCGTTAATGACACTTGTCTTGCAAATTACCATCTTTGCCCTCATGTTGTTTTGGAACTCTCACAAATCTACCCTAAGGTGGCACTTGTAGTGCCTTTAACATTTCATGAGATTTTAAAATTAATAATTTAATACCAATATTTAGAACCAAGGATAAATTTAAATTTTAAGGATTTTATTCTAATAAAAACACTAAAAATAATTTTAAGATTCTTGTAGTTCGACTAGTTGGTACCTTTTGGTATGTTTATAACATTTAGGGTTCCAATCCTTTCTCTTGTAATCATTGAATTATAAAAAATAAAAATAAAAAACACTTGCAATATTATAAACTTGAAATAATAACCTAAATATAATTGTTTTAAATATTCATATTAATAAACCTTTAAGTCCATTTATAAATTTCTTTGAAAATTATGCATTTTTTCATACTTGCACTACAAAAATTCTAATTCAAATCCTAACGGGACAACTTGATGATAGTATATCTACATTAATCTCCCTTCTCTACTTAAGAGGCGAATATATATACAGTACCGTGAATATCTGTATTTAGAACCCCCCCCCCCAAAAAAAAAAAAAAAAAGAAGGAAAAAAAATTAAAGAAGAAGCTTTTGATATTAAAATGTTATTTGGTAGTTAATTACACAACAATATCTGAGCTAGTTTTATTCACTTGAAAGTTGAAATATTTGAGCTTACCAAAGATAACATTAAAAAAAAAAATTGATTTCATTTTAGGAGAACACGTGTTGATGTC
>NW_027070224.1:40067-171272 GCF_002906115.3 Quercus suber
ATTTTCGTCCCTAAACTATCACAAAAGTTCGTTTTTCGTCCCTAAACTTTCAAAAGTTCTATTTTCGTCCCTAAACTATTACAAAAGTTCATTTTTCGTCCTTAAACTTTCAAAAGTTCTATTTTCGTCCCTAAATTTTCAAAAGTTCTGACGGAGTGCTGACGTGGCTTGACAGAGTGCTGATGTGGGAGGGACGAAAATCAATACGTTTGGAAAAGTTTAGGGACGAAAATAGAACTTTTGAAAATTTAGGGACGAAAAACGAACTTTTGTAATAGTTTAGGGACGAAAATAGAACTTTTGAAAGTTTAGGGATGAAAAACAAGCTTTTGTGATAGTTTAGGGACGAAAATGATATTTTACCCAAAAAAAATTGAACTAAAATTTGAAAATATATATATATATATAATAAAACTACTACAGGTTAGGCAGTGGCTTGATTCCTTCAACTAAGCACAATATCCAATACAACACAATTTTCAACCTTTTATTATTTTTTATTACAGTATTTTTTTTCCTCACCAGACATATACTACTTACTTCTCATTTTTAATTATTTTTTCCTGTTTATTCTTAACCACACACGTCTTCTGTCTCCTCAATTTTTACACTTCATACTTTAAAATTTTTATCACATCTTCATCTACACTTTTACATCTACATTTTGCCTTTCTCCTTGTTCGTAACTTCTGTGTCTTTTACTAGTACCAATGCGGCAATGCTTCTTCTCAAGTCTTAAGTCTCAAATTTTTCAATATGATTTTTTTTTAACTGTACAGGTACCTTTGTTCATTTCTTTTCTTCTTTTTTTTTCTTTTGTTTTTCCTTTTGAGGTTTTTTGGTTTACAGAATGCAAATTTGTTTTGGCTTTTAAAAAAAAAAAAAAAAAATTTAAGCACAAACTTCATGTCGGCCGAATCTTGAATTTCAACTGGTATTTATCGAAACACCCGAAATTTTTTTCGAAGTGGAATAGGGTAGGTTACTATTCCGGTTTGTTTACCGGCAATATATTTTCCGGCCGTTACGGCCGAAACGGAATGGAATTAATAACATTGAATCAAATCTAATTACTTAAAGGCCAAAAAGAAATAAGATTATGTAATTTATGCTTTCTAAATAACACCCTGAACAAAATTCTTAGAGTTGCCATTGCATGAAAAGTGGAGAAAAGAAACCGAAAGGAGTGAGAATTATCATGTATAAAATTGCATATGGAAATTGGTGCGTTTATTTTGGTGATTTTCAATTATATATTTTCCCATTCTCACTACAAATTTTTTCTTGGTTGGGCCTCACTACGTACTAAAAGATTATTGAGCGCCCATATATTCTACAACGAGAGGAAAGTTTCTATCTTCCTTTAAAGCTTGATAATACATCCATAAAATAGCTGGACTTATTGGGCTTGAATATTCTTTTGTAGAATCAGCAAGTTGGGCTTGGCCAGAAGCATCTCCCTTTTTTTTTGGGGTCCTGAATCAGGAAATGTATCTACAATTTTTTAGTTAAGCTATGGGCCTATGACTTTTATGAGTGACTCTATTGAACTGGGCCTATGTCTGACAATAAAGTATAAAACTATACAGACAAGCCATCTCAAAAAAATGTTTAGTGGAAGCCCATCTGTAGAAGGTAGCCCAAGAAATAAAATTTGAGCCCAATTCATGATACCTTTGTTCTCTCTTATTTTCTTCTCTTCGTCTATCAAGCTATTCTATTCCAATACCTTTTTTCTAACAAAACTTAACATTAATGATTAATCCCTAAACCTTCTTAGATCGGCCAGAACCTTAGCATTAACATTTGTAGTTTTGATCTCAAAGTATCCCTCACCAGTTGACATACTTGGAGTTCTTATATTGGGTCTCTTGTATAGTTAAGATCCATGTCTATATAGGATCACACTTGACATGCAATATTGAAAATAACTTCTTTTTTACACGGCTTTACACATATAATGGTGGAAAGATAAACTTAGAACTGATGATATTTTTTTTGATAATTTTCTGTTGATGCATATGGTTTTGCACGGCCAATTCGAACCATGAACATCTTAAAAAGGAAAGAAGAGAATCGAAAAAATCACTCAGTAGAAAGCCTTTGATACTTAAATTAGCAAAGAATGGGGCTCATTTTGATATCAGACCTATAAGTTTGTATTTTGTGCATATCTTTTGTGGACATAAAAAGTAAGTTCTATCATGAATTTAATTAATTGGATTATATAAAAAGAAAAAGTATGAGTGAACAACATTATTGTACTCTCAAAATATTGTATAATTATCCTCTTTTGTGAGATGTAGAGCTAGAGCCTCTTTTTATTAAGGGTCCAAGGAGTTTTCCTTTCATTTGACCATCCAATTAACTAATTAATTATCTTTCTTATAGGATAGAATTTGAATTTAGATGAGAGCATATTAATTACATCCGTTAATAGTTCCCTATAAGTTAATTAATTCTAGCCATATCAATATTAAACGAAGATGGCTTCATGATCACACGATGACTTACATGGATATAGGCCAAAATGGGCATTTGCTCCTTTCTCACAAACTTTCCAACATTTTGCCATCTTTCTTAAACTAATTAGGAAAATGCCCCTGTTTTGTAACTTGACATTACGATAATCGAGTTTTATGAAGAACTCAATCAGCTTTTAGTCGAGTTTGGACGAGATTTTTGCCACGCTAGTGCATTTTTTTTTTTTTTTTAAAAAAAAAAAAAAAAAAAAAAAAAAAAAAAAAAAAAAAAAAAAAAGAGAGAGAGAACTAAAAATATCATAATATAAAGTAGGGTACTGAAGAACTTTAAGGAGATTGATAGTAAGAATTGATTCATAGACAACATGTACGATCTAGGATCACCGAGCAAACAATGGGTATGCACATAGTTCCAGAAAGTCAGGAACTACGTAAGTTAGCCATAAACGCTATCTTGGTGGTCTTATACATTTTTTTTTCTTTTTTTTTCTTTTTTTTTTTTTTTTTCTTTTTATTTCCTAGATTCATGTACTTCTTCCTTTTTGGGGGCTTTCTCTTCAAGCATTTTGATTTTCTAAATTTTTTACCTAGCACCTTCGGACTGTTGTAGTCTAACTTCAAGCACAAATATATGATTCTAGGAAGTTTGGACACGAATACAAGTACAACATGGTAACATGAGCAATTTTTGAAAAATTATAATATAAAAGAATCAGTACGACACTAGTATGATACAATTTCTTAAACAATGTTCATAAACGATGACAGCTCTCTTATATAACTTGCGGCAAAAAAGCAAGCACTGGAAAATGGGCCGGTGATGTTTGTGTACTATATAAACTGGGTTAAGCAAGCAGCTGTGAAACCTTAGTATGAGACACATTCCCCATTTCTTATATTTCTCTTCTTCATTCTTTTTTCCGCTCACAACCATCAATTCCCTTGTTAATGCAAGTAATTAATGACGAACGAATGACATCCACTTTTGAGAGTTGAGGAAGTGTGATTGAAACTAAAGAGGGATAGAAAAAGCTAGACATAATAATGTCTATGGCTTGCACTTCAATAACAGTAAGAATTATCAATATCATCATCATCCCCAACAAAGTTTTCTCTTGAATTTCTTATCCATCGATTTATTCCTATTTTAAAAATTGTCTTACGTGATGGTAAAGTTAGGATTACATTTAAGGCTTCAACTCTTGTCTTTTAAGAATTGTGATTGTGACTTCTGGAAAGTATGACCAATATTAAATTAAGTGGCAATGTAATTAATGTCTTTTGGTTAGAGCAGAGGATATCAAAACAATTTTTACGTTAACATTTCCTTTTTTTTACAAAAGTCACATATATTTTGATGGTAAAGTTAGGATTACAATTAAGGCTTCAACTCTTATGTCTTTTATACACTTGAATGATGAACCCAAATTAAAATCAAAAAAATGTATAAATTGATTTAATCCTAAAAAATTCTTCAACTATTTTTTTTTTTTTTTAAGAATTGTGGCTGTTTGAAAGTATGAGTAATATTGAATTAGGTGGTTATGTAAGTAACGTCTTTTGGTTAGGATCAAAAGATTTTAGAATAATTTTATGTTAACACATTTCCTTTTTTTACAAAAGTCACATATGCTTGCAACGGCGCAATAAATTTCAAGTGAACATGTGACGATGGATGAATCACTAATGACAAAATATTAAATCCAAAAACACATTTCTAAAAGTTTGAAAATAATATATTGATTCACAATGTGTGATTGACATGTTATTGGATTATATGAAGTTCATAACAATTTACCAGTAAATTATGAAAATCAAAATGTAAATCGTCAAACTTATATGGTGAAAGTATTGCTCAAAATATTGTGTTCATGTTGAAGTGAACTTCTTGAAAATTAAAATAAAATTCTAATTGGAGTGCTGTTTAAAATTATTACATTTTAAATTATGTGGCGAAGATGCATTAAATAATAAATATAAAAAATACATTGACCAAGGGAAATGATGGGTCTAATCCTAGGTTTAGTCCCCTTCAATCTAAAGTCATCATTGAAGAACTCATCATAGCATATTGTCTCTCCTCCAGTAGACTCATGTTATCATGCTGCTAGAATGCTATCATTTCACTGATACTATACAACTAGAGTCATAAACCATTCAAGATAAGTCATTATGTCTCTATCTCTAAATTTACATTGTTAAGCAAGGTTGTCAGACCCGAACCGAACTAGACAGTCCGACCGGGTAAACCAAAAACCAGATTGAAATTCAGTTTTTTAAACATAGAGAATCGGATTTATTTGAAATTCTGTGAACCCCTTAAACCGCAATTGGACCGCACGATTCAAGCAAAACTGGTGGCATGAACTGCGGTTCAAGCATGCTTGTTAATTAAGAAAAAAATTAGAAAAGTGCACTTACCAAGTTTAGAACCTAGGCACGGTCAGAGTTGGAGCTGGAGTCTAACCACGCAGCTAAGCTTGCAAGTTGATGCTCAATAATTAAAAAAAAAAAAAAAATACTTGAACTTAACACAATTTTTTTTTTTTGTAATTTTTATAAAACAACTTAACACGGTTCTATTCTACTTAATTAAATTATCCATCTCTTAAAAGGAATATAAAAAAATTATAATTAAAATCCTTCAAAGATATTCAACTTTACTTCAAAAATTAATAATAAATTTTAATGTTTTCATGGTTTTTATTTTATTTTATTAACTTTCTTATTTAATTTCTAAATATATGCTTGAAAATCATTAAATTTCCCTCATGTATATTGATATATTAGTCAATTTTGCTAGTTTTATAAATTTAATATCTATATTTGGGTTTTAATTAATTATTAAAGTAATTATGACGTCATCACGATTCAACCTTAGTCAAACCTTAAAAACCTTGAGTATGCGTTTGGATTCAATTGAATCCTGTGTTTGCGTTTCACGTTTTCCCTTTTTTTTTCCCCCTACGAGTGAACAGTAACATCACATGGGTTCACTGTGCAAGGGACAAAAATCACTGTTCACAGCACTGTTACGCACTAAAAAATATTAAAGATGGGTCCCACTGTACTATTCACACATTTAAAAATTATTTTGCTACAGTGTTTTTAGTTTTCAGTTTCAGTCACAATAAGTTCAATCCAAATGAACCCTGAACCTCTCCCTTTACCGGTTCTTTCAACGGTTCGAGTCTGAAAACCATGTTGTTAAGTACATATTAACTTATTATTACTATATTGCTGGAAGCAAATTACTTTGATATTATATTACTATTTAATAAACATGAGTTCACTTGTATTTCACTAATAAACATATACATTAATCAACTGATCCCTATTAGACATATATTATTTGAACATAAACCATTGCTTGACATATTGTAGACACCTCATTTCATACCCAATTAATAACATTTAGTCTCTGTGGGGGCCTTTTTTGCTATGTTGGGCCGGGCTGGTCCTTTGTGAATGTAGGCCCAAGTGTTCTGGATTGCAGGAGTCGAGACCGGGCCAACTGGAACTCAACTTGGCCGGTTTGTGCGCGAACTATGCCTCATCTGCCATGAGGGTACTTACCGCAGACAGGGTTGTTCTAGCGAATAGCTTGCGGTAGGCAGATATAATTGATAAAGCAAACTCCTGTATTCTAGAATGACCAGATAGTTCTTCTAATAAAAAATGGCCAAACTACAATAACATTTAGCAATATTTTGTCAAATAAATAATAAGGGCAAATGGTAACAGAGATTTAATCCACAGTTTATGTAAATAAATTCAGTTTGGCCCACAGGAGTGAGGCCAAAGAGAAAGAACGCCCATTCTCAACGCGATTAACCTCCGAGGAAAAGAAAACGGAATTCCTGCCGTGGAAGTTAATAGGTTTGAGGGAGGCGGACCTGAATGGGCACTTCTCAAAATAACTGTAGAAGAGAGCAGTGATTCGAGAGGGAGAGAAGGGAAGGGGCCTATCGGTGCATGCCACTCTCACTCGCTCCGTTTTTTTTTCTCTCTCTCTCTTTCTTTTCCAGTCCTTTCTTAGTAATTTCCACCTTGGTCGTTTTTTAGTATTATCCTCCTCTGTTTTTCTAAGCAAGTTACAGAGTATTTTCTTTTTAAGTTGCGTTGTATTACTCTCGTACCTCTTGTTGTTTTTGCACATGGCAGAGGCGCCCTTTTATAGAGCCTACCGAGATCGATTCTTTACTATTCTACCCTTTAACCGTTTTTCGTTTGGTCTGGGCGCACTCGCAGACCCTTACTGCTGTCTACGAGCCCCTCTATTACAGATACAGACAACGTTTTGTTTGTTAGTCTGCCATGGCACCTTGTCCTGCCGCGGTGATGTTTCTCTTTCCTATCCCTCATGGCATGCACGTATTGGTCCCCACTCAGCCTTGCCTCTTTTGGGTGATATGCCATCCCAGTAGGACGTATTCCCCAAAAGAGTCTGAGCAGAGACCTCAAAACAGGTCTTCCCCTCTCCCCACCTCCAAACCATGCCCTCTTACCTCTGACCCATGACCCTACCATGCCCTGTATTGGTTGGGTACAAGCTGGTGGTGTCTGGGCCTTGTGCGTGGTTTATGTCTGAAGGCTGCCTGTTGTTCATGCATCTGCCGTGGGCTGGAGACATTGCTTGCATCGCCTGCTGTCCGTTTCTGGCTTCCCGTGAGTTGTTGCTCTGATTTCCTATCCCCATAAGGCCTGGGCTTTGCCGAGTACTGGGCCTTGTGTTCTTTTTCAACCCAATTCTTTTCCCACCGTGTTGTTTGGCCTTTCCTGCCGTGGCAATTTGTTCCTGCTAGGCCTTTTTTCAGGCCTGCCGTTCCTTTCTTTCCCCCAGTGGCTTAATATGGCCACTGGTGTTCTTGCTCGTGGGCTCCAGCGTCCTCTCTTTTCACTTGGGCTTATCCGGCCCATTTACTTCTTTTGGACTTCTTTGGTCCATTTACTAACTTTGTATTCCATGGGCATTTACTAACTCAATTGGGCTTCCTCGGCCCAATTTCCTCATTCTCATCCTTAGGGTCCATGGGCTTGCCATTATCCCCTACTTTCTTTGTTTACATTGCCTTGGGCCTGCTGCGGCCCATTTTTGCTTTTTCATAACATACATTGCCCATGGGTGTCATTTCTTACTTTCCGAGCCCATTGGGCCCACTTACTTCCTCAAGACCCATTTATTCATGTTATGGGCCTGCGTCCTACCTTTTCTGCTGCTTGGGCCTAACAGTCTTATTTCATGCTTGCTACTCTTATTGCCTGCTTCGCTGGGTTAGGCTGGTTTTACAGAAATGACCCTCAACAGTCTCCAACCCCAATGACAAGCTTGGTATGTTAAAAAAGGGTCATTGAAGTTATTTTGATAGTTTGAAAGTAATCACAACTCAAAAGTGCTCTAAATCATTTTAGAGATTTCAAGACTATTTTAGTCATTTTAGAGATTTCGAGACTAAATTAGTCATTTTGAGGTTTTAGGAGTATTTTGGTCATTTTTATTGGATTTAGGGTATTTTTGGTAATTTTAGAGGTTGTATTGGTATTTTGATTTTTTTTTTTTTTTTTTTAATTTCAAGTGTATTTTTGAGGTTTTAAGGGTAATTTGGTCATTTTGAGTCATCCAAGGGTATTTCGTGGTTCAAGGGTAATCTTGGCTTTTTTTGGTGTTGAGGTTATTTCCAATCCCCCTCAAAAAAATAATAATAATAATATTTCCAATCAATTTGTTATTATAATAATTTTAATTATTTCTAAAAATGTTTATGAAAAAATTATATGAATATTTCATTTTTGAATTACGATTGGAATATAACATTACACCTTGTTGTAACATCAAGCAAACCAAATGCCCCATAACTGGTCTTCAAAATCCAAACATCAACTCATTATACCTCTGCTAGCGGCTCTTGCACATTGTTTCAAAATTCCTCTGCTAACTGTAAAATGAATACTCATTAACTTGCTTCCAAAACAATTTTGTAAAAGATGTATTAGTTGTTAAATTCTTCTGCTAACTGTTAAATGATAACTAAACCAGTCGCCTCCCAAAACGATTTTTTGAAAAAAAATTTTTAGTCTTTTAGTAGTGAGATATTTAAAGGAGTCCTTTCTGTAAGACTACAACTCAATGATCACTAAACTTAAGATCAGATCATCACATTTTGTACTACAGAAAAGCATGCAGCGAAACCTAGAGGTTAGCTAGATCCTTTCCAAAAAATATTTTTAACAGTAACATTTAGCAAGCTGAACTTAAATGAATCATAAATTAATTACACGTTTTTAGGAAAAGAATTATTTGGGTTCAAATCCCCTCTCCTCTTTGTAAAGGAAAAGGAAGAAGAACGCAGAGTTTTAACACATGGTGAGCATGGTCTCCTAATGGTGGTTAACTAGCCCCTAAGCTAATATGATATTTAGGTCCAGTCAAAATTACATCTGCTGTGACATAGTAAAAGTATTATACAAATAAACAGCCAGAGTCCAAAAACTATGTGTCGGATTGAAACTTGCAGTAAACCCTTGACTTGCATGGCAAACAAAATTTCAAAATCTAAGAAGAGAAGCAATGACTGCACACATGCTCCTGCAACTCGAATTTCCCACATCCATTATAACGGTACAATTCCAAAATCCAACGAATCCAAAAAATACTACAAGTCTAGAACTCTCAGAAATAGAAACAGACTTTCCAAAAGGGGACCTAGCAGTAAGTCGTCCAGCCAAAAACTCTGCGCTTGAAAGAAATCCTGCATTTTTAGGTGTCCAATGGCTAAACCTTCATGCAATAGTTGGTGAGCTTCTGCTTTGGAATATTTTACTTCTCCGCCGTCCTGGGACTGTTTCATGGAGTTTATGCGATCTTGGCATTTTGCACTCTAGATATGTAAATAACAGTGGTCATGGGAGGAGCAGGCAGACGTAATTATAAGGGAGGAATGATATATGAAATCAAGTAACGTCAGCTAAAAAGCTGATTACAGATCAAGTTCTAAACAAAGTAAAATTTTAACAGGGAACTGAAATGACTACAACCATTCTGAACAATAATGCTTTATTAAATGCATAACTTGGTACATCAAAGTAGATAAGAAAAAGATAAATTCATTGAAAAATGGTGTTACACTCTTCAAACAATGAGGTTCTGAATTGTATCTAGAAGTATACATTTTACCGTATGAACAACTCCCTCTCCCCAACAATCATCAATGCCTACATCTAAATGTAACCTAATCAACTTTATCCACGAATTAACCTAAAATCCAGAACTTATTCCCTTTAGCAGTGCTTGTAAAATTCCATATTAGGTGAGTCAAAATTGTATAAGAACTAATAATCAATTCAAAGATTGAATTTTCAAACTAAATGTGGACATGAACCCATGTCATGATCTCATCCACTACTGAATTTCTAATCAATGTGCTAATACAGCTTTGTTCATTCTTCAGAATCATGCAAGCAAATCTTCTCAAGCTGTATGGTCCAATCTTCTCCAAGTATTTGGGGATTCAATTCCATAGCAACACGAAAATCAGACATGGACGCGTAAGCAGATCTTTCTGCTCTTTGCATGTATCTACCAGGTAACATCTGACTAAAACCTGGAAGGAATTGATGGTTTTGTTGTTTATAGTGATTATTTCCACCCCTTGACACCGCTAAACCAATACATGGCTCAATCAATCTCTTCAAATACACATCTAATGCATTATTCAACAGGTTAACATAATCCACTGAGACGTTCATGCCCTCCATCTCCAACTTGCGCTGCAAATGACTTCTTAATGATCTTGTATCAGGTAGCTCACCACTGTTCTGACAGGTCTCTGGATGATAATCATTACATACAGATACATTACAAAGAGATTTACGAGCACCAGCCAAATTCATGGATATACCAAATGGAGCTGTTACAGGGCTTCTACTTTGAACACCTGGGCTCCCTGCCATTTGTTCAACCTCTTCACCATCTTCAACAGATGCAACTTCAACCGGAGGTCTGCTACCAAGAGAAACCAATTCAGTCGCACTTTGCTGCTCTTGTGCTTTAGAAACCAATTCCTCACACACAACACTTTGGGGTTTCCCATGTGGCCCAAGAGGACTAGGGCGGTCCTTAAACTTGCGATCCCTATTAACCGGTGACCTTCCCTTGCGAGGAGAAGGAGGAAAGGCATCCCCATAAAGTGATTGGAGACAATTTCTCTGATACCCATTTGAAGTTTTTACGTCAAGGGCACTTCCCACTTTCCTAATACCTCTCGGTGGTGGAACTTTGGCTACACAAGCATTCTTGAGAATTGCTTTTACAAGCCGGTTGTGAAGAGTGATATTTTCCCTCCCAATCATCCGAATGCAGAATTTATCAAATTGACTCTTGCCAACCTTGGAACTGAATAAACTTCTAAGCTGATCAAAGTACTTCTCAGCTCTCTCATGCCCAACCTTTCTAAATATCAAAGCTTTAAGCTCTGCGGTGTCAATTCTGGAAAAGTTTTGATTGGGCAACATTTTTCCCATAAAAAAAACTCCTCAATTCCACACACAATTTTCAATTCTCCAGAAAAACCCAGATGACAAAACACACTATCTTCAATTCAAAACCTAAAACCCTAATTCCCCAACAAAGTTCCCATCTGTATATTCACAAATAAAATAAAATAAAAAACACATCAGAAAACAATTACAACCTATAATTCTGTGTGTTTTTTTTTTAATATCTAAAACAAAAAAAAGAACAAGACCCATCAAAAAAATTCAGCTCCTAACAAAATTAGCAACATTCTAGAGACAAAACAAACTTGTACACACAAACAAAACATTGTTACTTACAACAACAAAAATAAAAAATAAAAAATACCCAAACAATCAAATTACTCTATGATTCAATCAAACTTATTCAATTGGCTGAAATTGAACAAATTTGATAAATTTAGCATCGATTTTTCAAAAGTAAAAGAAACCTATTTGATATTTCAATCAGAATTGAAAACCCAAAAAGCGAATTGAGCATTGAAACAACGTAGATTGAGATACGCACCTGAACAAGGACGAGAACGTTGAATTGGCTCTGGACTCGAATTCGATTTTTTCCTTTTTCTTTTTTTTAATTTTTTTTTTAAATTGGGTTTTTTGTGGTCTTTGCCCCAATAGGGAATAGTTTTCGTTTTTGGGTGATCGATGTTTTGTCTCTATATTTCTGAGTCTGCGAAAGGTAAACGGTGAAAGACCAAACAGAGATTAAGATCTAAGGGCTATTTGGGCCTTTTGTTTGCTCCTTTTTATAACTGTCTTGTGTTATAACTTCTGTTACCTACAAACTACAAAGAGAGACTATGAAATTTTATACTTGAATTTTATTTTATTTTTTCTCAAAGTAATTTTGTATATCTGTTGTGCGATATACCCCGATGTAATTTGAATTTTTTTTAATTTATTGTATCTGAAATAGGGTTGCTAAGGAGGCAAATAAGAATAAATTTTGGCTCTATTTCAATTTCAAGCTCAAACCAAATTAGAATTTAGCTTAAAAACATATGTTTAAAATTTAAACTAGATAAACTCCCTTCTATGTGTTCTCCTTCAAAAATAAATGGATAATTTTAAACTATTAGTAGTATTTTACTATAAAAGGCTTACAAAGTATATGCTCATTTTTAAAAAATTTTAAAAAAAAAAATATATATATATATATATATATAAATATATATATATATATGTGTGTGTGTGTGAAAGCAGATATTATATGATAATTAATGTGATTGGTGTTTTTTTTTTTGATAGGTTTAAAAGAATAGCAATTAGTTAATGTGATTAATGTTATATCAACAATAATATAAATAAATGTTTTAGTCACTTTTTTGTGTTGTATTTAAAAAAATTAATAAATCCTTTTGTAAGATTTATATAGTAAAATTTGTAATATCATCTGAAATAATTCATGTTATATTAATGACTAACCATTATAGGCCTTGAACTTGCACGAGCATAAAAATCGCTTCTCCCCTCTCTGTTTTTTGTTTCCCTTGAATAATTGATAGATAAGAATTAAGAATTGGCAATTTCCTAATAGAGATCGGTACAAGTATCTCAGGAATAAGCACGAATGCAAGATGATAATGTATAATTGAGGACACTCTATGGCCCTTTTCTAACTAAACATGTAGAAATTATTAAAGTGATGACCATTAGTTGAATTTTCTTTTCTTTTTTTTTTTTTTTCTTTTTGGGGATACCCAGTAAAGAGTTACAAATGATCACAAGTTCACAAAGTTAATATAATTAGTTGATCGTAAGAAGAGCAATAAAACCACAAAATTTTTATTTGAAGAAGTTCCCAAATGAAGAGGAGACTTAAAGGTCCCTTTGGGATCTGCTTATTTTGCTAAAATTGAAAACTTTATGCTAAAAGTACTGTAAATAAAGGTAAAAGTTAGCTGAAATAGTACAGTAGAACCCATGAATAATACCAAAAAGTGTAGTAAGACCTATAAATAGTAGCAAAAATAAGTTGAATAGTAAAATAAATTGGCAAAAATATTTGTCAAGCAGACACTAAATTTGTTTGCAATTTAGGACAACAAAAAATGAGATCATGTTGCTCTTGAAAGCAAGACCTCCTCCATATAGCTAGCCATGTCTTACTAAATTTGACATGACCAGGGGATGCAGCTAACTGAACTCCAAAAGGATTTATTATAATTGAAAAATGTATAACCCAGATTAACCTAAGCTGTCACAATGTTTGAGGATAAGTTAGCCACATTTACATTATACTTAAAAAGACTAGTAACAATTATAATCATCCACATAACCCAAATCGATCTAATACAGTTGATGTAAAACTCAATAAACAATTCAACATATATCCAAAATGTCACAGAAGTACCTTTTAAAATTGTGCTTGAAAGGGCTGTGCTGAATGCGACAAACTTACAATTTTCTACATTTTTTAAGTTAAAAGACAAAAATCATTACAAATCTACATATTAAGGCTTGAATCCATTCATGAATTTCTTCAATGAAAAAATATATATACAGGTTTTTAAACTTCACTTTTTTCAAGATACACAGCCTTATCAAACACCCATTTTCGAAAAGCTGAAAAATAAGTTGTAACAAATGGATAAACTAAAAACTAAAATTTAGATCATTCTATTTAAATACTTCCATCCAAATCCAAATGAACCATTATAGATTTGATTCCCTAAAAAATGCAGTAAGTTTGCCTAGATAGATTTATTTACCAAGACCACAAATACTTTTACAAATTGTTGCATTTACTAGAATAATGATTTGTAAGCAACATGAACAATACATTCTTCTGTAAATCAGTGAACCTNTATTATATATATATAATATATATATATATATATATATGTGTGTGTGTGTGAAAGCAGATATTATATGATAATTAATGTGATTGGTGTTTTTTTTTTTTGATAGGTTTAAAAGAATAGCAATTAGTTAATGTGATTAATGTTATATCAACAATATAATAAATAAATGTTTTAGTCACTTTTTTGTGTTGTATTTAAAAAAATTAATAAATCCTTTTGTAAGATTTATATAGTAAAATTTGTAATATCATCTGAAATAATTCATGTTATATTAATGACTAACCATTATAGGCCTTGAACTTGCACGAGCATAAAAATCGCTTCTCCCCTCTCTGTTTTTTGTTTCCCTTGAATAATTGATAGATAAGAATTAAGAATTGGCAATTTCCTAATAGAGATCGGTACAAGTATCTCAGGAATAAGCACGAATGCAAGATGATAATGTATAATTGAGGACACTCTATGGCCCTTTTCTAACTAAACATGTAGAAATTATTAAAGTGATGACCATTAGTTGAATTTTCTTTTCTTTTTTTTCTTTTTTTCTTTTTTGGGGATACCCAGTAAAGAGTTACAAATGATCACAAGTTCACAAAGTTAATATAATTAGTTGATCGTAAGAAGAGCAATAAAACCACAAAATTTTTATTTGAAGAAGTTCCCAAATGAAGAGGAGACTTAAAGGTCCCTTTGGGATCTGCTTATTTTGCTAAAATTGAAAACTTTATGCTAAAAGTACTGTAAATAAAGGTAAAAGTTAGCTGAAATAGTACAGTAGAACCCATGAATAATACCAAAAAGTGTAGTAAGACCTATAAATAGTAGCAAAAATAAGTTGAATAGTAAAATAAATTGGCAAAAATATTTGTCAAGCAGACACTAAATTTGTTTGCAATTTAGGACAACAAAAAATGAGATCATGTTGCTCTTGAAAGCAAGACCTCCTCCATATAGCTAGCCATGTCTTACTAAATTTGACATGACCAGGGGATGCAGCTAACTGAACTCCAAAAGGATTTATTATAATTGAAAAATGTATAACCCAGATTAACCTAAGCTGTCACAATGTTTGAGGATAAGTTAGCCACATTTACATTATACTTAAAAAGACTAGTAACAATTATAATCATCCACATAACCCAAATCGATCTAATACAGTTGATGTAAAACTCAATAAACAATTCAACATATATCCAAAATGTCACAGAAGTACCTTTTAAAATTGTGCTTGAAAGGGCTGTGCTGAATGCGACAAACTTACAATTTTCTACATTTTTTAAGTTAAAAGACAAAAATCATTACAAATCTACATATTAAGGCTTGAATCCATTCATGAATTTCTTCAATGAAAAAATATATATACAGGTTTTTAAACTTCACTTTTTTCAAGATACACAGCCTTATCAAACACCCATTTTCGAAAAGCTGAAAAATAAGTTGTAACAAATGGATAAACTAAAAACTAAAATTTAGATCATTCTATTTAAATACTTCCATCCAAATCCAAATGAACCATTATAGATTTGATTCCCTAAAAAATGCAGTAAGTTTGCCTAGATAGATTTATTTACCAAGACCACAAATACTTTTACAAATTGTTGCATTTACTAGAATAATGATTTGTAAGCAACATGAACAATACATTCTTCTGTAAATCAGTGAACCTGTGAAAGTTACCTATACCCATAGTACATAAGTACGCCAAGGTCGTCACCTCCTAGTCTGATTTCAAGTCTTCTTCCAATAAAATTTCAGATGATTCTTGTTTTGTCGTAGTATTTGACAAGTTTGAAAGAAGACCAACCGAAGCCTCATCTTGAATTTCTTGATGCAGTTGTGAGTGTGACTCATCTAAATGGTCTTCCATAGAGTTATTAGTAGGCAAGGGAGGTTGTTCTGCATCAAATTGTGTCCATTTCCTATCCTTTGCATGAACTAAAGTAGGATACAGTAAAAACCCTACGATTATTACTGCACCACTGACTAAAAATGTCTTCAAAGAGGCCAAGCACATAACAAGAACAAGCATCAATGCAGGAGGCAAGCAAAGCATTGTCACCCCAAATGTTCCCAATGGAACTTTATAAGGTCTATGAAGATCTGGCTTTTTTATTCTCAATTTTATAAAAGCAGCAAACTCAAGAAGCATTCCTATAGCATATAAGAAATTAAGAAATTCCAAGATTTCCTGAAAACTCATCCACGACAAGAAGATAACTCCAGTAGCAGAGCACAAAATGCTAATGGTGGGCGTCCCATACTTTGATCTACAAGGAAATTAAAAGAGGATTGTCATAAAATAGCTCATTACAGTGTTTTTTTTTTTTTTCCTTCTTTTTCCTTTCCATCCAAACGATAGTTTCATGTACAGGACATTGGTAGCAAAAATATGGAAGAGGACTTCAAATCAGAATCATATGATTGTCTCATAGATTAAATTCATAGTTTAAGTCATGCTTTAAAGAATCATGAATCATATGATTGTTGGGCAGCGGTGGGGTAGAATAAGGTCCACTTTGGATTCTAAAATAGAACTGATCACTTGAGAGGGCTAGGAGATAAGCAGTTAAGCACTATGCGGTTAGCTTTTACTTTTTATCTTAGAAGTAAATTAAATAGGCAGCAAGAGGTCATTTTTCCCAAAAGTTGCTTACAAAATTTTAAATTCCACATACAAAAGGAAACAGCAAACATTCTCAAAGAAAGCAAAGAAGACAAAATGGCTGACCTTGAAGCAAATATAGCTGGAAGCATTCCCATCTCGCTCATCCCAAGAAGTTGGAAGGCATCACCACTCATTTCTGCTTCAAACAAGCCCATGTTAGACATTGCAGCAGCTACTTGTATCCACCACTTGAGCCAGTAGCCACCTATCAACATCCCAACTTCTGCAAAATAACCATCACTCCAGTCACTAGGTGCAGAATTTGTAGCACCTGTTCCTGCAAGTAGTGGAATCAAATACGATAAAACCACCAAAACCACAGCCCCAAAAAGCGCCTTTGGAAACGTCTTGCTCGGATTTTCCACCTCACCTGCAAGAGTACTTGCCTTATCCCAATAATTCAAATTCCAAAACATACTATTGAAATATCCCCTCCAATCCAACTTTTTAAAATCTACAACTAGCCACTGCTTAGGCCTTATTCGGGGAATCGAAAGAATACCCATCACCACAAATGGGCAAAGAGAGAAAGCTGCAAGGGTAACTGCAGAAAACCCAACAATGTGCAGGCCTCTATAATTCAAATAAGTCAATGAAACTGTAATTCCTAATAGAGCTGGAATTCTTGCAGCCAATTGGTTGAAAATTGGAAATGAATGCTTCAAGTAATCGAGGAACAAAACTGGGTAAAGAGCATTGTCCATAACCCCACTAAACCATTTCCAAAATCCCTCTTGGAACCCCCAGAAAGGCCCAAAAGCTGATGATATCCAAATAACATATCCACCATTTTCAGGGAAGCTTGTGGAAAGCTCAGCTGTCACTAAAGCTTCAGGAATGCTCCAAATTAAAGGAATATTAAGAAACCAAGCAAAGACAAAAGAGGGCCTCCTCCAGCCTTGACTGAATCCTCTACTCCAAAAGGACCCCCAGAAACCTCATAGAAAATTAGAGCTATAAGAGGCAGCACCGTAAGTTTTGGATTTTTTTTCACAGCAGTATTGTTGTCATCACTGACCATTCCCTCTTCACCCATCCACAGAGAGAGAGAGAGAGAGAGAGAGAGAGAGAGAGAGAGAGCAGAACTTAGGACCACCAAGAAGTTTAACACGACTTTTAGTCAACTGCGTTATAAATAAAAATCAGATCTTTTGGGGTTATGAAGCTAATTCCTTAATACCCATCAACCAAATGATCAAAAATGAAGCACAAAATGGATTTCAGTTTTCGGAAACTACCTGTTTTCAAAGTGGGTATTCATGGTTCGTCTGTCTCTGAATCTTTGCTCCAAAAACTCTCTCCCTCTCTCTCTCTCTCTTCTATGATTCTATCCTATCCTTACTTCTCAGAGAACGTGGAATACAAGGACAAAGGCATTGATTCTGCGCACAAATGTGAGATCTATTGTTGTCACATTTGCGAGAAAAATCAAAGTTTTGACTTGTGTGTGATTACTTATTATTACATTTACACACCCCGTCACCGTCACGTGGGGATAGGTGGACACTGGAGACGGCCAGCTTTTGTCATGAGATTGCGCGCAACATTAGATTCGCACGTACACTACACTAATCACGCATTTGTCTGACTATTTTAGAGCATTCACGCGTCTAAAAAATTTCGGGCGTTTAGTAAGAAACGTCTCTTTGTATTTTTTTTAAATACGTAAATATGAAAAAAATATATATAGATATATGTAATGTTAGTTAAATATTAAAAATTATTATTTAAATAATGGTAATAAATGGGCCTTTAGCTTTTAACAACTCAAAATATTAATTTATTTATTTTAAGTTTTAACAACTTATTTTATAATACATTCTACAACAAAGGATTTATATTAATATTTAACACATTAAAATAATATAAACAATACAATAAAATAATATATCTAACACAATAATCTACAACCACAACCATTAATATATTAAAATATTATTTTTTAATACTCTACATTAATATTTTTTTTTTTTTTTAAGTTTAATTGATTTGCTGTAGCCATAATTTTGGAGAATTGGTTGCTAAATTGATTTTTTTGTCAATTTAGCAACCTCACTGGGATGCTCTTAGTCACACCATCACCATGCTATTATTTTTAAATACGTAAATATGAAAAAAATATATAAAGATATATGTAATGTTAGTTAAATATTAAAAATTATTATTTAAATAATGGTAATAAATAGGTCTTTAGCTTTTAACAACTCAAAATATTAGTTTATTTATTTTAAGTTTTAACAACTTATTTTATAATACATTCTACAACAAAGGATTTATATTAATATTTAACACATTAAAATAATATAAACAATACAATAAAATAATATATCTAACACAATAATCTACAACCACAACCATTAATATATTAAAATATTATTTTTTAATACTCTACATTAAATTTTTTTTTTTTTTTAAGTAGCCATAATTTTGGAGAATTGGTTGCTAAATTGATTTTTTTGTCAATTTAGCAACCTCACTGGGATGCTCTTAGTCACACCATCACCATGCTATTAATAGTTAAGAGACTTTTCTATCTTTTCACTCCAAAAAAAAAAATTAGTTAGAGACTTCTTTATTTCTTTTTTCTTTTTTGGAGAAATGTTAGTTAGTTAGAGACTTAGATTATCGATGCAAAAATTTTAGTCTATTTTAGTATGAGAATTTATATATATATATATATACACTTTTTTATTAAAAAAAAAAAAAAAAACACTACACATCAACTATCTATTTTATATTATATTTTATTAAAATATAAATTTTTCTTGATTTTTTTTAATACGTAATTCTTCACACACAATCACCACGGTAATTTCTTCCTTTATTCTCATATACGTAAATAAAAATTAAATAAAAAAACTAAATACAAATGAATGGTATCAGATTGCCTATATAAATTTATACGGATAATGTAAAATGAATACAAACAAAAGAATCATATTTTCTATATAAAAAAAAATGAATAATAGTTTTTTTTTTCTCCTTGGCTGATTGCAACCCCAACCCCCCCCCCCCCCTCCTTTTTTGGCTTAGTGATTTTCTTCCATCCCACCATGTGAAGTTTCCTTTTACTATCTAAACTCCCCCACAAAAAGTTTCGACTTATCCTATCCACATTTAGCATAATTTTAGGAGAAAGAGCTGCACATTGCATATAGTAGTTAGGGATAGTTGATGTAACTGATTGGGTAAGCACCAATTTACCCGCAAAGGAGAGTAAGTTGGCTTTCCAACCTACCAACTTGCTTTGTAACCTTTCAATGATGAACCCATAATCTTAAGCGGAGGAAGTATGCTTTATGGGAAACCCCAAATATTTTCCCAAGTTAGGTGTGGACCTAAACCCCAACACTTCACACAAACTTTCTCTATTTTCAATAGGAATATTAGGAGAACAGAAGACCCTGGTCTTAGTAGCACTCACTTTTTGACCTGAAAAGGAGCAAAAAGTATCAAGAACCTCCTTCATAGCCATACAATTTTTCCTATTAGCTTTCGCAAAAAGGACAAGGTCATCGGCGAAGAAAAGATGAGAGAAAGCCAAGCCCCCCCTGAGATGCCTTAATAGGGTTCCACAACTTCTTATTGCATTTTTCATTAATCATAGCTCCAAGGACCTCCATACAGAGAATAAAAGGATAGGGAGAGAGGGGGTATCCCTGGCAAATGCCTCTTGAAGGTTGAAAAGATTCCAAAGCACCCCCATTGAATAGAAGAGAGATGGTAGAGGTAGACACACAGCTTATGATTAACGCGATCAAAGAATTAGGGAGTTTAAACAGCTTTAGTGTATCCCTAATAAAACTCCCCTCTAGATAATCATAGGCTTTCTCGAGGTCTATCTTGATGGCCATGACCCCACTACAACCTTTCTTCTTCGACATGGAGTGGATCAACTCTTGCACTATGATAGCATTATCTACCCCACTTCTTCCCAAAACAAAGGCTGTTTGGAGCGGTGACACCAGATCAAGAAGCTTCGGCCTAATACGAGCCACAATAATCTTAGTAACAACCTTATAGATAGAATTACAAAGGCTGATAGGACGATAGTTGCCAATACTTTTTGGATTCAAGCATTTGAGAATCAAGGTGATGAGAGTTTTGTTTAGATAATCGAGAACCTTCCCTGAACTGAAGATATGATGCACCTCATCATTCACAAAATCACCCACAATGTGCCAAAGGCACTGGAAAAATCCCGCGTAGAGCCCATCAGGCCCCGGAGCCTTATACAGCTTAAGGGACCAAAGGGCAAAGCAAATTTCACTAATGGTGATGGGGAGATCAAACTTTCAGCATCATCCGCCTGTAAAGAAACTTGCCAAAAAGGAGGGCACTAGACTGATAAAGGGGCACTACATTGATCAGTGGAGAAGAGATCCAAAAAACCATTGCGAATGTAATCCGCAATCTCCCTATCACCTTCTAACCAGTTGCCCATTCTATCTTTCATACCAGAAATACGGTTACATCTACGCCGAACAATTGCAGATGCATGAAAGAAGGTAGTGTTTCTGTCGCCTTCAACCAGCCTTGAAATGCGAGCTTTCATCGCCCAAAAATCTTCCTCCAATCTACACACCTCAAGGTACTCCGCTTTAAGAGCGTTATCCAAATTTACTAGGAAATCATTTGGCTAGTTTGCAAGCACTGTTTGGACACCTCTAAGTCTGGCCCGAATTTTATTCTTCCTATGCAAAATGTTACCAAAATGCTTCTTGTTCCAATCCTTTGCTCTAACTTTAAAATTAGTAATAGCAGATGGTAAAAAAGGGGCCTCAGACCAGACATCGCTCACAACTCCTGCGAAATCCGAGTGGGAAAGCCATATGGGTTGAAATCTGAAGGGTCGGGTAAGTTTGATACTAGGCTCACGAGCCAAAGAGAGCATAATCAGATAGTGGTCTAAATGTATTCTCTCCAAATGTCTAACAATCGCTTAAGGAAATAACACATTCCGCTCAGTATTGATGAAAGCCCAATCAATCCTTTCCTGAATGAGCTGGGTCATCGATCTACAGTTTGTCCAGGTAAAGCAAGGACCAGTGAAATTGATGTCTAGCATTTTGCAATTGTCGAGGCAATCTTAAAACCTCAAAGCTCTATTAATATTAACATTTTTGCCTCCAAACTTATCATCACTCATAAGGATTTTATTGAAATCACCTGCAATGACCTATGGAATGAAGGATTGCAATGGTAGAAAGATTATCCCAGAGAAGCTGCCTCTCCGCATACCTTGGGCTAGCATAAATTGCAGAGAATAGCCAAGACTGAGAAGGAGGGTTGTTGGAGATGAGAACATGAATTTCTTGCTCCGTGGTAGTTAACTCAGTCACCTCTATACGATTGGAATCCCATAAAAGCCATAGTCCCCTAGTAAAGCCAATAGTGTTAGTACAATAGCCCCATCAAAAGGAAGCCGCTTAGCTATGTCTTTGGCTGTCTTTGGCTCTGAGCCCACCTAACTTAGTTTTAGAAATAATCATCATGGTAGGAGAATGTAATAAAACCAAATCATTCACAACATTTATAAAAGTGGGGTTTAAAGTACCTTGGCAATTCCATATGAGAATATTCATAACTACCAGAATTATTAGAGAAACAGAAATTAACAAGAGGGAGTGATCACATCACCTCCTACTTCAACCTGCATGATCTCATCAGGTTTGGGATCACCATCAACATGCTCCTCACACACTAAAGAAGGTCTGGAAGATTAGGGATCCGTATTAGGAACCACTTCACCTTCCTTGATACTAGCTCCTTTGACTCGAGATTTGGGGTCAATACGCTTCAACAGAGCTCTAGAAATGCTATTCACAACAGCTTCCACCCCGATTATCTTGTTATCAACCCCCATGGGGTTCAAATTGGAGACCTCTCGAAACGGGATCCTCCCTATCTCCCCAAGTTTTTGAACCGAGGAACAAGCATGCAGAGCTCCACCATTCAAAACTGGGTTATACTCCGGCTCCATGTAATCCAACTTTAAGCATCCCATATCGCCGATCTGCAAATCTGGAGAAATCACAGAGCTGCCAGCCTTAAACTCTATAATCTTAGCACTCTCAAAGGATGTTTTGGCGTTAGAACGTAGCTCAAAATGAGTAGTGGACGGATCTCCTAAAGATGGAGATTTTATTGCTTTCCATTATGAGGAAGAGCTCTGGCGGGTCCCCTTCAAGCCTCTAGAAGCCATTTTTGATTTCTTACTATAGGTGTGATGCTTACCTTTCTAACCTTGGGATATATCCCCATGAAAAGTGGCCTCGGGAGTAGGTGTAGTCCGATTTGCTGCATTTGACTTGCTGGGCAGAAGGCTAGCACTTTATCTTTTGTCCCTACTGCTACCTAAGTTAGAATTAGCCACACCAAAGGGGCCAGGGGCAGTGGGCTTAAAGGAAGGCACACCTTTCTGGCTTTGGGCTACAGGTCCAAAAGAAGAAAAATGGGCTTTATCTTTCTTGTTACTTTTTCCAACTTGCCGTTTTTGTGAAACCAAAACCCACGGCCCGAAAGCCTCTTCCTCGGTTGTAGCTTTTGCATGCTAAGACAAATTTCTTACCTTAACTTCTTCATCACCCTTCTCACCAATCTTCTTCGACAACTTGGTTTTGTACAGTTAAACTTCAGCTCAATGCCCAACCCGTCTGCATGAGAAACACATCCAGTTAATGCCCTCGTATTGGACAGGGTGCTCCAAACCGCCACACTTGATGATTCTAATGAGAGGCTTCTCCAAATCAACTTGGACACATAACCTTGCAAACTTGCCCCACGTTTCCGTCGCAGTGTAGGTGTCTATTCTAAGCACCGGGCCAATGGTGTTACCAAGGTCTCTCAGGATCGATGGTTCGTAATACTTAACGGGTAACTCAGGTAGTTGCACTCACACCGTTATCAAAGACACTTTTGTACTGGATGGCTTGAAGTTAGGTACCCAGCCCTTGATGGACAGAAAGTGGCCACCAACAAACTAGGGCCACCACTGAGATCTTAACAAAATCTTTCTTGAAGTACAACTTGATAAGAAAGAAATTCGCCCCAAGAGCAACACAATCCAGATTACCTACAGGTTTCCACATCCCTAAAAGCCTTGAATGGAGAAAATGGAAACCCACAGTTCTACCGATCACCTTAACAATCAAAGCTTTTGTCCACTGACTTCACATTTTAGATTTCCTTTCACTGGACAAATTTACTGCCGCAATCCCAACATTTAGATCTTCGGTTTCATCATCTGATTCCACCCCATTGTCCATTGTTCCCTCAAAGCCAAAAGCTTGTTCTTAGACACCTGGTATTTCTCTAGTAAGCTTGTCTTTGTAGGACCTAGCCCTTCCATCTGAACCATCGGGTTGGCCATGAGAGCCCGCTAAGTGGTTCTCCTTGACTTTCTTGGTGCTTCATTGGAGTTCGTCATCCTCCTCTCTAGACCTCACAGATGTCTCTATACTATTATTTTTTTCAATGTATAGTATCAAATTTCCAAGTTCAAACCGCTTCCTTCAACTTTTATGTGAAGTTGTGAACTATCTAAGAGCCCGTTTATTAGCTCCTTTTTTATAACTGCCTATGTTTTAACTTTTGTTCCATACATAGCAACTAAATAAAAATAAAATAAATAGAGAGAAACTAAAAAAAAAGGTTGGCAACCAAAGAAATTTTATTTTTAATCAATTCTAAATCTAGCTTTTGGTTATGAAATTTTATACTTGAATTTATTTAATTTTTTTCAAAGTAATTTTGTATTTCTATTGTGAATTGTAACCTCCTAGAATTTATCTTAAAACTCATGTTTAAATTTTAATTAAGCTAGATAAAATCTTTTCTCTATTTTCTCTTTCAAAAATAACTAAAATTTTTAAAAATTATTATCGAATTTACAATAAAAAGACTTACCAATTGATATGTTTTTTTTTTTTTTTTTTAAAAATGAAAGAGGCATGATATGACAACTCTTGTGATAGGTATTACATCAATAATTTACCCCAGTCTACAACTACAAAATCTTTGTAATTGTATTTTGATTATGTNGGGGGGGGGGGGGGGGGGGGGGGGGGGGGGGGGGGGGGGGGGGGGGGGGGGGGGGGGGGGGGGGGGGGGGGGGGGGGGGGGGGGGGGGGGGGGGGGGGGGGGGGGGGGGGGGGGGGGGGGGGGGGGGGGGGGTAGGTGTGATAGGCAAGTCTCCCATTCCTATTTGGATCAAAGATTTTGGAATCCCTTGGGGACTAGTTGGAGTGAAATTAAGCCATTTCAATGCCAATGATCTCTAGCTCAAATGTCACCTCCTCCCCTTGTAAGAGCAATGGGAGAGTGAGGTTATGGGTTCAAGACCCACCAAGTAAGTGTGTAGTTTTTGACATTTTGTCTGCTGCATGCTGCTAAAAAAAATAACATATCTCTCCTTTTATAATGGGGAGGTCATCTCACTTGCTCATCATTTTTTTTTTATAAAGTTATGCTTATGCACTTACGCTCCATTCTAAATAAACTATATGCTTATGCACTTACGCTCCATTTATATAATTTCTAACTTGTGGGTGCATCTTTGGTACATATATGACAGAGCAAATCCTGTACAGGCTGGATCTCATGCTGAATTTTCCCAATGGCTATGTCATGTGCATAATGTTGTCAACAGAAGGTAATTGTTCAAATATTTAGTCAAATTCAAATTCCCTACTCCATTATTTATGACCAAATTGCTCATAGTTTTGACACTGGCTTGTCAGTGGGCCGCCTTGATTGATTGTATTCCTTTGCTGGGGATGTAGGTAGGTCTGAAACAATACCATAGATCATATATAGTTATGTTGGTAGTGGAAAAGTCCAGTTTGTATGTAGGAATTTGAATGAACCATTTGCATCTTCTGTAGTATATAACAGATATGTTCGTCAACTTGAATGTGTTTTCATAAAATTTGGGAGTCATCATAACGATGAAATAGAATCCATGGGAAATTGCTAGAAATGCCATCGTTTCAGATTCTCTTAGGGTGATTGTCCCCTTTGTAGTGCTATATATGTACATATTAACAACAAATAGGACCCCTTCTCATTTTACATACAACCAAACTAGTACATTGCTAGATGAACAATCATATATTCCAAGTTGCCTAGCATGCAACAGATCATGCTAGTTTCTGAGAAGACACATGTTAGTATCTGAAATATCACTGCAGAACTTGCTGACTGTATGAACATTTCACCGGCCCTTGTCATCTGAAATGTAGATGCAATTTGACATTAGAAGTCTTGGAAACCAGAAAATTTAATTACATTGAATACCTTCTTAATCTTGTTTATTTTGGCTCCCTAGTAGAAATGTTTCTTCTTAAACTTGTTAGAGCTAATATAAGGGTGATTACTACAGCCTTGGCAAACTGGTATTCCCATGTGAACGAGTTGATGCAAGGTGGGGTAAGCTGGAGTGTGAGCAGCGTGCATGTGATCTACTGGGCAGTACAACGGAATTTGGGGAAGAAAAACATTGAAGTGTGTTGGTATTAAAAGCATTAGAATACAACTTTTCTTTTTTAAGAACTTGCAAATAATATTATTTTTTTATTGTCAATGACACTATTCTAAATTAGCCAAACAGAATAAAAAAGATACTATCTAGATGCTTAATTTATTTGTAGTTATAGTATATTATGTTATTAAATGATTTAGTTCTCAGGGAAACAACACCAATTGATATTCTGGATCTTCATTCTTTGATGCACCAATTGGTTGAAGCATATAAATTATGAATCAACAACAACAAAGTATTAATCCCCAAACTTTTGTGGTCAATTATGGGTCTTCAATAGACTAATAAGATAGTTTTAACTGACCAATAGGGAAGCATGTAAATAAAGCTCAGATGCAAGGACATAGCAAAATCTCCTATGTCCATAGTTGTTAATATCGTACGATGCGCGATACATATCGTACAATACATATCGTATCGTGTGTAAAAAGTTTCGTATCGTATCGGCGTATTGTAAGTGTTCATGAATCGTACGATACAGTGTGCGTATCATAAAAATTGTATCATATATCGTATGATACATAGGCAAATGCTTTAAAATGAGATTTTTTGTTAAAATTTGTATTTTTATTCTTTTAACATAAAGTTATTAGTTTACTTAATTTAGCCTACTAAAATAATATATTCATAAGTTTTTATTCCTCTCTCTCCTACAATTGGACTACAGTACACATTTACCATTCACTTTAATATTTACAAATTTATTTTATATACTATGAATAAAACATTAATTGATAATATAAATTTTTATTTTTATCATTATTGTTATAAGTCCAATAAACTAGAATGCCAAAAAAGTTTTATAAAAAAATTAATAAAATAAAAAGAACAAGAAGAGATAGTAAATGTTAATGACGAATGATGATGAAGAAAATTTTAATGAAGAAATAAGTTTGCAAAATTATAAACATGATGATAAAATTGACTTAGATGAGGTTGATTAGACAATATGATGAAAATAAATTATTATTTTTGGGTCATTTGTGATATATTATCACTTTTGAATTTAAGTAATTTGAATATGTATGTTATACATATGATAGTTTGATTTATTTAGTTAGCTTATTAAATATTATTATATAAGTGATGAATAAATTAGTCATTAGTTGAATATATTCAAAATTTATAATGAATATACCCTTTATATATGTATATTTATAATTTTTTTGTAAATTTTATTAAGTGTTTGTGTATCTTACAATACACGATACGATACGATACGATATACGATATGGAAAAATTAAAAATCGATTCACGATACGATTCACGTTTTGACAACTATGTCTGTGTCTATGTCGGACACAGAATATGTCGTGGACACAATTGCATGTCTATAGCATGTGAAGAGGAAAAAGTATGTATATATGTATATATTATTTTGGACATGGCAGAGACACAGTTGTGACACGATCTCTCTGTCTCTCTCTTTCTCGATTGTCCAACAACTTAGATGTTTTCATTAGTGTTTAGATCAACCTCTAGTGACTCCGTTGGCACTGTTTCGTGGATTGGTGCTTTTAGCTTGATATTCCGTTTACCACTAATGCCTCTAGTGGTGTTGGAACATACAAACACACCATCCCTCACATTTTATCATCTGTTACTATTTGAATTTGAAAAGTAAGAAGCCTATACAATGGATTTACTGTTATGAAAGGGGACATGAAATAAGTAGATTTGGTAGTTCATACTTCCTAGCAATATGAATGAATAAGAGAAAAATAGAGATGTAATTTGAAAAGATGATATGAAAGATAAACTGATAAAGAGTAGATAAGAAATTTGAACAATTGAGAGTTTAGGAGTAACTATAATTAGATTGTTGAGAGTAGCAACATGTACTAAATTTAAGAGATGTTGAAACATTAATTTAGTAGTGGGAGTCATAATTTTTGGCAGATTTCAGTCGCTCCTTTAACTTACGTAACTTCATTTTTATTAAATTGATAATGTGGTGGTTTGGCGCAAGACAACCCAAAACAATGCAAAGGGAAAATAAATGATAAACCTATGAGTTAGCATCAAGTGAAAGAAACCAGTAGGAGTTAGTAGGGTTGGCTGTACTCGATATCAAACCATAAGACCAAAATAATTTTTTTTTTTTTCCTTTCAATCCCAAATCTATTTTACAAAACTGAAAGCATCCTTAAATAGAGAATAACAAAGTACGTAAGAAAAACTTAATTATTTAATAGTCGGGCTTGGCAAGTCTTTGGGCCCAATTATTAGCAGGCTCCATCCATAAAGCCACAAGCTTAGCCATCTTCTTTTTTGTGCCTATAGTCATAAATATGTATTACCCGAAGCCTACGTCTTGTGTCCGCAGTACTTGGATACAGAATTAAAAAACTTGACTAAAGACAAGGCTTGAAATCAAATCCAAAATTACAAGGTCAATAGTAACTAAAAGCAATTAAATTTCAGAGCAAAACCCTAAAATACATGGAAGCATATTTGGATCCTTGAAAACGATGTTATAAGGGAGGTCATTTAGGAAGACTTCAATTTTTCAACACAAATCAATCCAGTATAAGATAATATCATTGTCATATGTTAAAGATTTTAGATGAATTGACCTTCTAGTATTTTAGCCTCCTTCCTATTGCCCATAATTATGATTTTGAATCTTGAATCTTAACAAATGGGCAAAGGACTTGATCTCTACCTTGATCATATGAGTTTGTGATCGAAATTTGAGACACAACTAAGAAAACCATGATCTTTAGAAGGTATTTCTTTCTATGATGACAATTTTTGGCCTTACTATTTGTCTTTTCCACAAATCAACATATTTTTTTATGGATAAAATTTAGATACAGTATTTTAATTACAATATATTTAGGTTCTCAAATTGAATTTAAATACTTAATTGTTTTGAATTTATTTATTTTTGTGGAAAAAATAAAACTATTTATGTTTTAATAGTCAATGCAACCATGTGTTTGAATTTAATTAGGAAATCTAATGTTTTGTATATAAGGCAATGTACTTAAATTTTACTTTTAAAAAAAAAATCTACGTGTTACATAGAAATGTAACAAATTATCTAAGGATAAAAGTTAACCCTCATATTCTATCCTTTATTATCCAATGAAACAAACAAAATTTTTAATTTTCTATCTTTACTTTTTAAATAAGCCTTTTGATTTATTTATTTATTTTTAAATCTGTTTTTAGTAAGTTTTTCTTATAAATAAAAAAAATTTTAAAACTTTGGTCACCCTCTTTTATATTAGTTAGTATAAATGAGATTGTAGTAGAATAGAGTATAGTATAAACTAGAGTCTAGACAATGTGAGGTAGTTATTTCCTCCTATTAAATTCTTTTAGGGTAAAATATAGTAACACCTCTAAGGTTCAGGCTAATACAAACAAAATTTAAGTCTTTTCAAAATTGACCAACTTGGTCCCTAAATTGTCACTTATTTTCTCCTCTTTCTCACAATGATTAGGGAACAAGTTAGTCAGTTTTGAAAAACTTTGGATCTAGCTGGCAGGATCCAAAACCTCAAGGGTATGAACTTTATTTTACCCATCCTTTTATTGGGAGTTAAGATTGAGATTTAAGTGTTTGTTTGTGAATAGTTTATCTAAATTTTTACTGAAAGTATTACAGATAAAAGGTAAAAGTTAAATAAAATAAGTAGGAAACTTACATAGAATTTGCAAATAGAAGGAAAAATAAGTAAAAGTTAAAATTTAAATTTATAAAAAGTGGCAAGTTACAACTTACCCCACTTGTGATTTGACAAAAATTTAAGTTGTCTATCTGTGGTTTGAAATTTGACACTTAACCCACCTGAGGTTTAATTGAAATTTAAGTTGTTTACCTGTGATTTGAAATTCCATGATACATGTGTTTTGCTGGGTTATTATTAAATCTTATTTAATCTTGTATTTTTATGTTTTTTGTGTTTTTGGAGGAGAGAGATATAAAAGTAGAGCAAAATTACATATTTAGCCATATTTTTAACATAAATGGGTTATGAAACTTTAATTAAGCTAACCTGAGGTGGGTAAAGTGTCAAATTTCAAAGCACAGGTAGGCAACAGTGGGTAAATTGTAATTTGCCTAAAAAAGTAACTCACATGGGACCTGTAAATAATAGGAAAAATAAACAATAAACTATTATCCAATCCCAAATAGCTGCTTAGTTTTATCTTTTTTTAGCAAGACGTATATCTATTTCAATTCCTAACTAACTGTTTATTTTTACTTTTAGAGCTGAAGAAACGATCTTTGAATTGTCTAAACTTAAAAAAAAGAAAAAAAAAAAAGTGTTCATGATGTTTGATGAGTTTCATAGACCCATTAATGGTTATATTTTGTGATACCAATCTATGTAGTTCGAAGAACACCATCTTCACTTTCTTCGTTTATCGGGTTTTTAATTAGTTTTTCGTATAAAAGTTTTTAACAAACGGACCCTAATACGGACACATGTATCAAATTGAGCTCAGCCCACGAAAAGCCACCCCAACCCAAGCAAAAAAAAAAAAAAAAACAGATAGCCCAGCTTATATATACCTATCGTTGTGTCTTTATTTGCCTCCCTCAACCTCAACATCTCCATCTCCATCTCCGAACTAGGGTTTTCAATTTCGGCGTCCCTAGTCCAACTTCACAGCAACATGGTATCTTTCTACTCTATCTTCTCTTCTTTTTGTCAATTATAATAATAACATGTGCTGTAAGATGTTTCAGTTATCATATTGTTTTTGGTTTGATATGTTCATTTTATTTATTTATTTATTTTTTGTGATTTTTTATTTGAAGTGTGGAAAATGAAAGCATGGGTATTGGTTGGGATTAGTAGTTATTGTTTTGGGTTTATTTTATTGGAAGCTTTCTTATGCTGATTTTGTGTGTGGGATTCAGACCCATTAATTTCTTTCAGTTAAAATAAAAAATTAGATTAAGTTTTAAATACCATAGCTAGGATTGATATAGATCAGAGGTCAAATTTTCAAAATTCATAAATTGAACTACAAAAATGGTGATTGATTTAGACGCTCCAAAAATATCTTTATGAAAAAAAAAAGAAAAAAGAAAAGAAAAGAAAAGAAAGTCTAGATATAAGCAAGATAAACTTAACAAATTAGCCGGTTTAATTCTTCATTAGGTAGATGGTAACATATTCTCTTGGGATAATCTGAATACCTTGACTCTGTCTGGAGATTACAATAAATAGTGGGAGTAGTGGATTAGGTAGAGGATTGCTGTTACATTTTCGATGGGGCTCTTCTTTTGTGTGCTGTGGTTACAGGCACAAGGCAAAGAGGGAAGTGGCACATGCTTGTGTTGTGCTCTTGTGTTGCCTCGCACTTTCATGTCATCATCCTTCAACTAATCAATTCTATTTGCCTGTATTGTTTTGTTGGATAGATGTAGATGGGTGCTTGGTAACGTAAAAAGAAACTTGATGAGTGATGCAGAGAGGTTTTTCTTTCTTATATATAACTTCCCTTCGCAAAAATGTATAATAGAGTCTGCAGATGCAGGGATATCTGAAGTTAAGTTCAAGTGCTATCTACTACATCTTTCTAGATATATCTGCTGGATAGCATTAGTTTTTTTTCCTATTCTGAGGTTTAGACATAGTGGAGCGTTCTAATAGGTTGAAATTGTGGTCTTTCATTTAGAAGACATCACCTATCTCTTAATGCTTTGAATTTTATTCTACAATTCAAATCTTCCTTATTTCGGTTGGATTCTAAATTTTGCATTGGGATCAATGTCCGATTGTTGAAATTGTTACACTCTTATCAAAATTTCCTTCTTAAAGGCTTAGGATGTTCTCTACTCATAACCACAGAAGTCATAATTTAAGTGTCAAATTATCTTGAAGTTGAAAGAGAACTTTGATTTTAAAATTTAAATTATATCTTGATCATGGCGATATTTACTAATACATCTTGCTCTAATGAATTCTTGAGAGGCATACTTATAAAAAAAATGAATGCTTGAGAGGCGTAAGATATTGTACCATATCTATTTGATTGCCTTGTCAATTATTTCGCTAATTGTTTCTGTTATCTGTTCCAATACACAGCCTAAGCAAATCCATGAGATTAAAGATTTCCTTCTCACTGCAAGAAGGAAAGATGCACGTTCTGTGAAAATCAAGAAGGGCAAGGATGTTGTCAAGTTCAAGGTCCGTTGCTCCAAGTACCTGTACACACTTTGCGTGTTTGACGCGGAGAAGGCTGAAAAGTTGAAGCAATCTCTCCCTCCCGGTCAGTATGAAAAAATTACTTTTTATTAATGGGCATGATGGGTGCATTTGGTGTCTTATTTTGGTTTCTTACTTTTCATCTTTGGGTACTGAAAGACCTTTTTTCTATTGACAATTAGCTGACTTTTCCAGGCTTTCTTGTTTGCAGGTTTGAGCGTGCAAGACCTGTGAAAATGGGACCTGGACCAAGCATGTCAAATGGTTACTAGAGAGAATGAGATTTTGCTTTATTTTGTGCTTTTTCTCAGTAGTTGAAGTACTTTATTTCTAATGGGTTTGGGCCTGGTCATCCACTAAGTTCCAGGAGGATATGACCCCTCAAAAGCATTTGAAAATCTGAACTCAGGAATTTTGCATTATCACAGTTTCCTTTGGACTTCTGTTTGTTTTTTCAGTCTGTTCAATTTATGGATGGTTTAGCTGTATTCTTTATCTTTACCTTTTCGGTTTGAAATTAGTTTGGGGCTAAGCGATATCTTCAATTTTTTGCAAATAGAATTATGCTCCTGGGTTAGACTAGTCTGTTAAGAGGCTAGACTTGCAGCAGCAGGGTGGAATATTATAGTGGCTAGGTTGTTAAGCATGTTGCATATTCTCTTGCATTTAAGCTTACCTGATCCTTGCATATTGGATTATATTATTTGTAACCAAGGTTAAAATCGGAATTCTAGGTAAGATCGTCGGAGGTAGGTGGAGGTGGAATCATAAATCATAGAATTAGATCGTACATTGTAAGATCATACATATTTTTAGATTTAAAGCAAAAAATACGTTGATAATGACTTTCAATGTTGAATAATCAAGTAAATTGTGAATTTATCCATTAAAAAAAAAAGATTTGCATTCAGATGTCGTACATTGCTACGTCTATATTAACGAAATAAATATATTTAAGTTTTGACTTAATATATCTAAAAAGTTAAATAAATGTTTAATTAGCAATCAAATATCAAAATATTTATCAACATATGGAAATATTTTCAAAGTTTCAAGTTTAAAATATAAAATAAGTTATCAAATGAAAAAACAGTAGGTTAATCTCACATTGAAAAATGAGTGTGAGTTTAAGAGATTTAAAGTCTGTGTTATATATTTAAGAGTTATGTCTTTTTGGATATGTACCATTGTAAGTTTTTAAAAAAAAATAATAATTTTCCCTCTCTTCGTTTGTGTGTATTAAAAATATTTAGTATTCTCAAAAGAAAAAATAGTGAGTTAATCTTACATTGAAAAATGAGTGTGAGTTTAAGAGGTTTAAAATCTGTGTTGCGTATCAAAGAGTTAGGTTATTTTGAATATGCACTACTATAAGTTTCGTTAAAAAAATATTCTCCTCTATTCCCGTGTGTATGTGTTAAAAATACTTAGTAATTCTCAACAAAAAAAAGAAAAGAAACAAAGACGGTATGTGTTAAAAATACTTAGTAATTCTCAACCAAAAAAAAAAAAAAAAAAACTAAGTAAAATATAAAATCCAAAAACAAGATGCATATTAAGGTGAAATGAACATTTAATTATTCTTATTCAAGAGTTCTTATAGTCACTATCCTAATTATCATCATCCATTTCATTATCTATGTAGACATTGTATATTTGTATACTAAAACTGCAAAATGTATCAAAATAAAATATCACACTTAACTATTCAAGTTATATCGCTTAGCAACAATTATAAAACAATACAAATACAAGCATAATAGTAAAAGGACAAAATTTAAGTACAATATCTTAGGTTTTGTTCCTTAGGTTTTCTTCTTGAGATTCAGCCATATGGTTACTTAACTAAAAAATATACTTTTATTCCATGAGAAAAATTCACACGGTAGAATCTTAAGAAGGGAACCTAAAAAAAACACATTAATATTGTATCTAAATCTTGCTCCTAATAAAATTATATATAAGAAAAACATTTTAGTAATATTAAAACACAAATTAGTGTATTAATCACACAAATTTAACAATATTATAGCTTAAAAGGTAGTAAAGCCATATAAATTCTTCATTTGGAAATAATAAAACATTCCTTAATTTTGATTACAAGTGAACTAGAAACTAGAAAACATTTGCTTAGGTTAACATAATTATATAAAAATAAATAAAAGTCATACCATCACAACATAGAAAAATGAAAACCCTTAAATCTTCATCAAAACCAAAAAATTATCACATAAAAAAATAAAAAATAAAAAAAATAAAAATTGATGTTTTGGTAGAATCGGTAGGATCCCATATAATCTTACAATCCTAAACGATCTTACATACGATCCTACCATTTTTACAATCCTAATATGATCCTAAACGTTTTGGTGAGGTGGGATCGTAAAATTGTGCGATCTTATGATCCAGATCGCGATTTTGACAACCATGTTTATAATTATTGCTGTGTCTATTCATTTGTCATAGAGTACCACATCCTGCCATGTAAGATAACAGTGTTTCATCATTCATCTTAAAACTAAAAATTAAGTGTGTTGATATTAAAAGCACTAGAATACAACTTTTCTTTTTTAAGAACTTACAATTAATATTTTTTTTATATTGTTAATGACACTATTCTAAATTAGCCCCAAAAAATAAAAAAGATACTATCTAGATGTTTAATTTATTTGTAGTAATAGAATTATGTTTCTAAATGATTTAGTTCTCAGGGAAGCAACACCAATTGATATTCTGGATCTTCATTCTTTGATGCACCAATTGGTTGAAGCATGTACAGTATGTATCAACAACAACAAAGTATTAATCCCCCCAAACTTTTGGAGTCAGTTATGGGTCTTCAATGGACTAATAAGATGGTTTTAATTGACTAATTAGGAAGCATGTAAAGCATGTAAATAAAGCTCAGAAGCAAGGACATGGCAAAATCTCTTGTGTCTATGTCAAACACAGAGTATGTCATAGACACAATTGCATGTCGATAGCATGTGAAGAGGAAAAAGTATAAGTATATATCTATACTATTTATAACAGGATTTCCCTCTTTGAATTGGACTTTTTTGTAGTTCAGAAATACCCTTGCATCCAATGTTTAATGAATGAAAATAATTGAGGATAAAGCAATAAAAATACACCTATTGACACCCCCTAAAAAAATGTCTGACTATTGCACTCTCCCATCAGTTTACAAATTGAAATTTAAATGTTTAGTCTTCCACTCTTTTACAATTTCAAATTTCCTCTTATCATCAGGAAGTTACAATGTTGTTCAATATCTATCCTCAAGTCTCCTGCAAATTCCAAAAAACACACACAAGTAGTGAGAAGAATGAGTTGAGGCAACAACGCAAATAGAATTTGAAGGTATTTAATAAAATATTTATTTTTAGTAATGTCATTATCTAATGAGATGATTAACAATACAAACACTCATAGTATGGATTTTAATATTCTGTCTTTATCAAAATTTGTTCATATTACTTTTCAAAGATCCATTGTTTTTTTTAGTACTTCACTGGCCCCCTTTTTTTTTTTTTTGGTACTTCGACGTATTTGCTTAGATAAAGTTTTAGTTTAATTGTTTTCAGAATTATTTTTCCCTTTATTATGATTTTTTAAGTTGGTATTTTATTTATTTCACTGTTCCATTCTTTTGCTTGAGGCATTTTAATTTTTTTTTCCTCTTATATATTTCATTTGAATGTTGTTGATCAGATTTTAAAAGAAGGCACAAGAACTTTACCCTCACAGTCCATCAACGATTATACTGTTTAGTTTTTTAGCACTATGGAAATTAATTTCTTAATTATACTACTGCTACTTTGATTAGATTTTTCACTCAAGCTAATTTCAAATTCTTAATTCAATGATTGCATAATTACTAACCTTTGAACATCAGTAAAAATAAGATAATCAACGATTATACTTCATTTTCATTTTTTTTTTCTCTCATGTATTTCATTTGAATGGGGAAAATGGGCAAATGCCTGTTTTGAGCAAAAAAAGCAGCATTTGGCCCTCATTCCCAAACTAATTAGGGAAATGTCCCTCTTTTATAACTCGATAATGAGAAGGGTGAATTATGTGAAGAACTTGATCATACAATAGTCGAGTTACATTCAGCTTTGTGCCACACTGGACAACCAGCGTGGCATTTCCTTTTTGTAATCCCTAAATAACTCGATTATACGAAAACCGAGTTATATAACCGACTATGCAGGTATCGAGTTATTCTCTTTTTAAAGCTGTTTTCACACTGTCTTGGTGTCAGGTGTACGGGTTTATGTCTTTTAACATAACTCGATTAATTTAATGTCGAGTTATAAAGCATACTCGAACTCCGTAATATCGAGTTATTCTCGTATATTACCTACACATCTCCTCCCACTCGGAATGTCTTCTTTCCGTCTGAATTGAATTCCACTTTGCTCCACAGTTGCTTCCGGACTCAACTAAAATTTGTGTCAGGTAAAAAACTCACACCATTATTTTATGGCAATGGCATTTTCATTTGATATTGTACTGAATTTTGTTTTTTTTTTTTTTGTTGAATGAGTGTGAAGTAAGTACATTGGTGTGATTTTGGTTGTTTGTTGTAGTAAATGTTGGTCACAAGAGAATGAAATCTTTATTATAGCAATATTTTGTATTGCACATAATCATCATTGGTCATAATCATATAGAGGCATGTACACAATCATCATTGGTTAAACATTAACAACAACATTTTGTATTGCACACAACGTGTAGGCATTAACAACAACGTCTAATGTATATGGTCAAATGTTAATGTTAGTGTTAGTATTTCATTTTTAGCATGTAATAGTACACAAATTTATGAATGTCTTTGTCATGTACCATTTTATGTAGCATTACATTACTTACCAACAGTTGATGCATACTGTTAACTTGATCACTTGTTGTTATTGTATTCAGCGTCAATGTCTGGTTTTGGCAACCCACAACTCTATAGGCCTCACGATGTGTTCATTGCTATGAGTCGTTGCTGGGTATTGCAAGATGAGTTTAGCTATCCAATCAATCCAAATCTATAAAATAGTGCTTACGTTCACAATACCATGAGACAAGAGTGGGCTTGGTTATTTCATGAACAATAAATGTTTTATGATGAGTTGGTTGGTTTTAAGTTACCAGTGCCTCGGCGACTCACATCGCAAATGCCTAGAGAGACGATCGATGAACTTCGTAAAGCATTGAACCACATAAGAGAAGAAAATAATCGAATGAAGATATGTCTTAATCAATATTGTACCCAAGTCGAGATTTAAGAGTCAGTGGAGGAGGGTGGTACGAGCACGCACAATTCATGCAATCACTTCTTGCTGATCCTATGTATCAGTCAGATGTGGAGATGTCAGATGAAGAGTAATCATGTCGAGGTGTAATTAGACTTTGTTGGAGAATTATTTTGGTTAACTATGTTTTAAATGTATGTGTGCTGTTGTCGTATTTGTACTATGTAAACCTTATTATTGATTGTGAAGAGCATGTACGTTATTCGTAATCTAGATTATTCCCACATAATACATAGAAGTTAAATATCCCCACACATGATGTTTTTCAATAAGCACCAATAACATAACACAGAAAACTGAAAATAACTTACACATGTCACCAATATGCATGCATTGCATATTGAACAGTAACGATACTAACATTATTAACTTAACCATAGACACAACACACATACCATACAGGCATTCACTCTGACAGGTAGTCCTCGTACTTGAGGACATTGTTACGTTCCGCCGGAGTGAGTTGCCTGTTCGTTGCGATGGCCAGCTCTTCTGCTAGTTGTAGCATGTGATACCTGGACCTACGAAGTATCATCATATTGTTCTCTTTCTTTTTTATTTTATTTTATTTTATTTTATTTTATTGCATGCTCATATTGGTGCATGTTTCTCCATGGAAATGTGAGCGAGGTACGGTCGAGAAGAGGCGCTCCAAGTTGCACGAGATCATCGTGCAAAGCGTTGGACTCGTTCACGCGAAAGTCCCACTCCTACCGCAGTCCGGCATAGTATTCCCTCTCGTCGAAATCTCTCTCCCACCTATAGTTATCTAGAAAATGAGGTAGCATCCAATTGCACATTGACATTAGAAAATGTGACTTCTGATCGGTATGTGTAGAAGTTTTGCAAGGGTAGATGTAAATGGAACTTCGGTATGTGTAGATGTTTTGCAAGGGTAGATGTAAATGGGACTTTATATAGGAGTTTTGCAAGGGCAAGTATTCACGTGGATGTGACTATATGTAAGGGTAAGTATTCACATGAATAAAGATGATATGACTCGATAGTATATTGTTCAGTGAGGTATTGAGGAGCACATGCAAAACTGCGAATATGACTTAGCTATACAGTGGCACCTGTTGGTGCTTGTGGTTAACTGAGGTAGCTATTTGATATGGCTATAGCTTGTGCTACAGCAGTGGGCTGGTGATGTGTACTGCAAAGGAGGTTGTGTATTTATTCACGTGAAGACTATTCAGCATTCATGTGCTTCATCTGACATGACTTGACGAGACAGTGCTGAGCTGTGTTAAATGTATTATAAACTTTTCAGGGATGCTCTGCATCCTTGAAAGTGGTGCATTGCAAAAAGATGCATATCTATGTATTGACGTGTGTGTAGGTGATATGACTAGACAGGGTTCAACAGTGCGAAACTATTGAGCAGCACATGCAGCACTGCGAACATCAGTGTAGCAATGGTAGACAGATCACTCCCAAAATTGATGCATAAAATTTTCAAGGATGCTCTGTGTATTCACGTGAGTGTGGATGGGTACTTGTGGTCAGGGTTCAACAGTGCTGAGCTATGCACTGTAGCTACACTCATTGCTCCCTATGGTGGTGTTTGGCAAGTGGGATTGAAGAAAGCTGATAACAACATTTTGTCTAACAACTTGGTTGGTAGGATTTCGTTGAATACCATCCTATCTGTTATGGTTATTTTTTAGTCTTCAAATATGAAGGAAATTCAAGCTTCCATGTTCTTATATTTGATAAGATTACCACTTGGATTCAATTTCCACCTAGCAAGAACTGTAAATCGAAAGATCAGCAAGTATAAATAATAGACTTAGATGAAGATGATACAAACATATCTTTCTCAGATAATTTGCCCATAAAAGATGAAGTCAAAGAAAAGTTTGTTACGAAAATATTTTCTAGCATGTCCAGAGGAAAAGAGAGAGCAATCCAAGCAGCCAAAAAGTTCAAGCCTAATAATCTTTCTTTCATGGGTATCTCGCAGCCGCATAATATGGTAGTGAGTCTTTATACATAATGTGATCATGATGTTCTCTTAAATATGGCCTTGAAACATATATGCTTTAATGCTTAGTTGTTTCTCCTTCTTGTGCAGTATGTACCTATTGAATTTTCTACCAAGTATATTATTGGGAAACAATTTGTCACACTTCAATGTCTTGTGCTATTACCCTATTATCCCACATCAAAACTTATTTAGCAATGAGATTCGGGAAGGGATGGGTTGCATTTTCGAAAGATAATAATTTAGAACAAGGAGATCAAGAGGAAGCCTATTGTGCTTAGTGTCTCAATATTCCACGTGGTTGACCATCAGAGTTCATTCTAGGATAACCTGTTTAAATTTTAAACTAGTGATGTTTATGCTTATATTTAATGGTATGGTTTATATCTGATGGATGTGGTTTTAAGACTTTTCCCTGATCAGTTTGATATGTCTTATTGAAGACTATTCAACATTCCTGTGCTTCATCTGATATGACTTGACTAGACAGTGCCGAGCTGTGTTAAACGTATCATAAACTTTTCAGGGATGCTTTGCATCATTGAAAACGGTGCATTGCAAAAGGATGCATATTTATGTATTGATGTGCGTGTAGGTGATATGACTAGATAGGGTTCAATAGTGCGAAGTTATTGAGCAGCACATGCAGCACAGCGAACATCAGTGTAGCAATGGTGGACAGCTCATTCCCAAAATTATAATGAACCAATTTAGGGATGCTCTGCCTCCTCGAAAATGGTGCATTGAAAAGGGTTGCACGTCTGTGTATTCACGTGAGTGGGGATGGGTACTTGTGGTTAGGGTTCAACAGTGCCAAGCTGTTAAGCATCAAATGCAGAACTACAAACATCAGTGTAGCAATGATGGATAGCTCACCCCCAAAATTTTGCTTACACTTTTGAGGGATCCTTTGCATCATTGAAAACAGTGCATTGCAAAAGCTTACATATCTGTGTTTTCACATGAGCATGGATGATATGACTGAATAGGGTTCAACAGTAATGAGCTGTTGAGTAGCACATGCAGAACTGTGAACATGACTTGGCTGAACAGTGCCAAGCTATGTTAGCCTTCTCCAACCTCACTTGCCAAATACTACTATTACGAGCAGTGAGTGTAGCAACACTGGAGAGTTTTATCCCCATATTCCCCCACAAACTCTATTAGACAATCTTTGCGGGTACAAGATGTAGTTACATTTTCTCAACATCAATGTAAAATTACATGAGTGCAACTATGCTTCCAAGGTTTACATCAATGGCTTCCGATCATCACAATTGCAACATTAGGGAGCTTTGGAGCAATACTACAACAAACCAATAACTTGAATTAAACATTTTAGAGGCTGAGCAGGGTTTTAAGCATTTGGCCTATTTCTAAGTAAGCCAAATATCATCGTAATGATGACCTTGTGTAAGCCATATGGATTTTTAGTGAGTGAGTGGTTAGTCGGGGATGGATGAGTCTGTATGTAATGTATCTATATAATGTAGTACACTAGCAGAAATAAGATACAAGGATACGTGTATATGATACAGCAACTTAATCAACTCATATAAATGAATTATTCATATTATTGAATCATATGTGTGATTAGTCTGTGTGGTTTGGATGAGTCTGTATGTATTGAATCTATTAAATTTTCCTACAAGTAATGTGCAATAAATCTAATTTGGGTGATGAGTGTTATGTGTGTAACATTTCAAGTTACACAGGTAGAACATTGGAAACATCAACATATCTAACCGGAGGCATTTCACTTCCTAAGGTTTTTCGTACATTACAAAGTAGAGGACATTGTCCAACCAAAGCATAACAATCATATGTAGCAACAATGAATAGCCAGGAAAACAAGAGAAACAAATTTGTTTTTACTTAGCCAAAACTAATGAACAGTTAATCTATAGAGTTGCAAAAGTTGAACATACATAATCATCATTTGTCAAACATTAACAACAATATTTTGTACTGCATAGAATATGTAGACATTAACTGTGTCTAATGTTCGTAGGTAGAAATTTTTGGAAATCATCATTGCTTAAATCTGAGAAGTTTGAAATATCTCTTTTATCATCTAATGTAGTAATTTCATTAATAGAATTGATGGCTCATTCTTGTGCCTTCCCCTTTAGATGCTTCCTAGCTTTTTGGATTGCATGAAAACAGTTTAGTCGCCTTTGCATTTGATTGTTCTCTTGTTCAAGACGAGCAACTATGTTGGTAGGTCCATCTCTAGGTAACTCGGCTGAGCGTACCTTAAGAACTCATAACCCATGCCATCGACAATACACCTCTAACTCACCCCTCTTCTCATATAAGGTTGACCATGGTGGTTCTACTACGGTGAACTCTATTGCGGTGGTATCTGTACTTAGTTTCATAGGTTTGCCGACCATGATGTGCACGATGCTTCCAAGACTCTCGTACGTGTATATTGGCATATTAACAAAATCTCTCTTCTTTCCAACCCATTTCCCTCCATAGTGGTCTGTGTATGTCTGTAGTTGTTGATCTGTTGGAACTTGTGATGATTCATTTGTTGAAGTATATCCAAAATTGTTTCGCATTGTACGATTTGATGTTAAGGCGTTGCGATTCATAGCTTAATCAATCTATGAAGTTTGCAGGATAGAAAGAAGATCATTATTGTGTTGCATTTATAACAGGCTTATTAGGGTACTGTGAGAAAGTTTGCATACATATTCACGTGAAGCAGTTTGATAGGACTAGACTTGGCACAATAGTAGCTAGCATATCCAGTTACTCTATTTTTTTTTTTTTTTTGGGAATGACTTGGCGCCTATTGTAGTTATTATTGCTATTGTAGTTAGTATGAGTATCATTGGTCACTAACCCGTGCAATGCATGGAGCAATTGAACAACACGATGAAGATTAACATTCGTATACTCCATTGCAGTAGCATGAAATCAATACATTCAATATTTGATTAAAAAAAAAAACCATTAGACCTAATGCGGGAGTGCATGACTTCAGGGCAAGTGTTGCTTTTTTCGTTTTGGATGAGTCTGAATTGCAAGGTTTCATCAATAAATTTTGTAATAAAAATACGATGCATGAGGTACAGTCCAAACGGGGACCAAATTCAGAATAATATAACTACTGATTTCAGAGCAACAACCATATCCAATCAGTGGAAAATACATGACTAAAAAGCAAAACCTCCAATAAAAACAGTTGCCTAAAGTCAAGATATAGCTTGAGCCGTTGCTCCAAGGAAAATCTCCTAGATGGTTCATCGGCAATATCAAACCCTGTAAACCAATTGTGCTTTCACAAACCTTCAATTTGTATTAATAATTACTATAATGTAATAACACATGAGCGCCGTACAGAATTATGAAATAATTCTTATTTACATTTTCGGATCTACTTGATATTATATTGAATCACATAATAACATAAAAAAATTTATACAGTTAGAACCATTTCAATAATACTAATAATAGTAACGATGGGCATGAAACTAACCATCATGCGTAAAAAAATCAAATTACTTTCCACAGATACCATGTTCTTCAAAACTGTCACTAAAATAACAAAATATACAATTGGCTGAAAGCCACTTCATAGAACTGTCATACAATTCTCCAAATATGATACAACAACTACTAAAAATTTGTCCCCCACTTGGGTACAATGGCCAATGGCAATCATCAAGAGTTAGATGTTGGAGAGGGTGGATCAGGACGTCTATAGTCAGCTAAGTCCGCTTGCAGAGCTGCAACGTCGGTAAGAAGACCATATAGAACTTGCCCATGGGTTGTTTGAGTCGTCATAATGGTCTCCATCATAGCACGAAGAAAGGGAGGACGAGGGCCTGTATGTGCTGCAATGGCAGTGTCAACATCTACCTCATCATCACTATCCTTGGCAACAGCAGCTGTGGGATCTCCATGCATGTCCTCATATGGAACATCTCCAGTAGTAGACTGTACTCATGGTCTCTTGGATGAACCATCACTGGGGTCGACAAACTTCTTTTGGGCACGTCGCTGCTTCAAAAATTTGGCTCCTATTGGGGCTTGGATGTGAACCAACTCTTGGGAAGGAAAGTTCTCTAATCGTAAATATTTGAGGACCCTATGGATGAGAACTGAAAAGAATAGACCATGCCTCTTATACTTGCTCCTACGCACCTCCACAATGGTTTCAATGAAAAGGGAAGGAAAACAAATGGAACTATCGATGACAAGAGCGTAAAGAAAGAAACACCTGTCTATAGGGATTGTATGGATATGAGAGATAGGGAAAATGTTGTGAAAAGCTATCCTAAAAAAGATATAATTAAGCTTAGTTAACTCACTCGAGCTAATACTTCGGTCAGAACCCCGAGTGACTGATCTTCCAGAAAGAACATCCATAACATTATCAATACGAGGAGACCTAGAGTATGGATAAGTAGGTGTATGAATTATAGGTACATCAAGAGCTTCAGATACGTCGGCCTAGTTATTGTAAACGGTACACCACGTATCCATGATGCCACTTTGTGACCACCGCAATCCTCATGCACTGAGAGATTCGAATAAAATTCTCTAATAAAGTCAGTTGGATGGGATTGTATGTTTATACACAGGGACAGCCAATGCCTGGATTGTAGATTCTCACGGACAGAAGGATGCAGTTCATGTAGATTGATTTGCCTTTCTCCCCAAATATGCCTACGCTTAATCAAGGTTTCAAAGGTTTGCTCATTTTCGAGCGTGAGGAACCTTAATTGATCAAACACCACTTCAGGTTCGGATGCAGCTTTGGATTTTCCCCTTTTAGCCCTCTTCGGAGCCATAACTAATTGATGGTCAGCAGTGGAAACACGATCAGGAATCAACAAAACAAAACTAAAAACCGCATTACGAAGAGATAAACACAACATTCCTACTACCTAACCCATTAATATTTTCATAGCCAAACATATCATTTCATCATAATCTACATAGACAATGAAGTTTGAACTTTGAAGCAGAGAAGAAAAAATGGAGAATAACACACTACCATGTGTAGAAAATCATCCATACAATGTACCAACTAGAGCAGTTTACAACAATACAATGAAAAAACAATATTCTTACCAACATATTGTTTAGCTGGTCAAATATTTGTAATGCATTTCGCACCGAGTCAATTATTTGAAGATAGAGACCTATAGTATATAAACTTTAGTTGAACTCAAAGTGCCAACATGCAATTTGTTAACATATTGAATTTTGTCAAAATTATCAATAATGTCACACACCGATAGCAAGCATTCTAATAACAATAATATTATACAAAAAACATACAAGTGGATGTAAGACCTGACACATTTTCGAAATTCCTAGCTACATGTACTAAGTTTCACCAACTTGTACAAAAAACCTTAAATTGCACAATGTACCAACTAATACATACAAACAGCATAAGGACTACCACACACATATGGAGCCACTAGCAAGTTCATTTTGTGGAAGGAGACTAGTCAAAGACAACCTAAGAGATAACCAAGTAACCTTACTAACAACAAAGTATTTGACTAGCCAAACACCCTATTTCATCCCAATGTACATAGACAATGAAGTTTGAAGCATCATCCAAAAATGAATAGAGAATAATGCATCACCAATGTGTAATTTTATAGACAATAAGGGTTAAACGAGACTTACTATGTAAAACCTTCGAAGAATTTGCGTGGGAAATTGTCGATTCTAACCGGATGCAGCTGAGAGCAATCGAAGATGTAATTTCAGACTGTTGCAAATTTTGCACAACTGGGGGAGAGTTTATAAAGGTGGGTAATCACATATCTCAATTTCCTAATAATCGGGTTATAAAGATAATCGATAATAAGTAAATCGAGTTATGTGCAGTGTGGTTCCAGACCCAGCCCACTTATTTGGACTGATCCAGATGCAGTCCAAGAGGAATCCAAGTGCCCATAAAGGTCTTCCACATAACTCGATTATTCCAGAATCGAGTTATGTGCAGTGTAACAAACAAGTCCTTTTAGTCCCTTCAAACCACTTCAGTCCAATTTAGTTTATTTGGTCTAATTAGATCCATTTCTATCCAACTTTAACCACTTCAGTCCATTCAGTCAAGTTTGGTCCATTTTGGTCCACATGGGTCCATTCAGTCCATTTTGGTCATGCAGCGAATTTTTGGTCCAGTGAGGTCCACTTCAGTCCCGTAGGTTTACTTTTGTCCATTTGGTCCATTTAGGCCTCCACCTTACATTCGCTCTTTCTAGTCCATTTTGGTCCACTTCTGTCCCTTAGGCACACTTTAGCCCATTCGGTCCTTTTGCTCCATTACGTCCACTTTGGTCTCTTAGGTCCAGTCCATTCGGTCCTTTTGGTTCACTTCGGTGTATTAGGTCCACTTTGGTGAATCTAGCCCACTTTGGTCCAATTCAGACCATTTGCTAGAGATCTCGGTCCTTTTGGTCTAGTTTACTCCATTTTGTCCACTTCAGTCTATTGTTCCTTGTCCAACTGACACTTGGCTATTTTAAGCATGCCTAAGGTAAGTTCAGTCTAGAACAATTCGATTGAATTATTTGAATTATTCATGTTGTTTCATCTTTATTCAGAATAATAAAAAAAGGTGCATAACATATCCAATTTCATCCATAAACTAACACATAGCAAGGTGCAAGTAAAAGTCATGTTGCCACTATTACTAAAGTCTCAAAATTTAAGTTAATATAGATCATATATGGACTAAATTAAATTAAAATAGTCATTTAACATAAATGACCTTCTGCGGGACTCACGTTATTGATAATTTGGAGAATATATTATATTTTCGCTAAAGTTTAGGTGACATTCGTATAAAATGGTCCTAGGATCTTTATTAATTGTTAAAAAATAAAGATTCGTATAACATGCATCGTGGTTTAGGATATTGCTAGATCCTAGGAGCTGATGTAGCACTTCTCTATAGTGCTTTTCGTAGTTGTGATCGAGTCCTTGGGCTTAGGAAATTCTAACATCTCAGCTCATGAATAGGAACTAAGTTTAGGACAAGTATATGTTGTTGTTAAAGGTGCCAATAAAAGAGAACAGTTTAATCCTAGCTGGATTGGTTTTGAGAAACTTTTTGTGATGACTTTGCAATCAAGTTTACAGTTCATGAAAGAGACGTTAAACTTTAATACATGCATATTTGCATGTATTAAGAAATCATAATATGGAACAACCAAACTCATATGGAAAAAGAACAAGGAAAACAAAACTAATGACTACAACACACAACCACAAGGAGAAATCAAAGTCTTGTTAATGCCACATTCTAAAATTTCAAAAATTAATCCAATATAGCTCATAACTCAAAAATGAATTGAGGCACAAATTACAAATCCAGTCTATGCATAAATACTGGTAAATACTAACAACTCAACAGATAGCAAATCTTGACAAGACAAATCTTTGAAGATAGTCCAGAATGGTCCATATCCAACATTTTATTTACAATGCAAAGTTAATAGCCACTTAATTATGCAATCTGAAAATGTGGACTTTGAACACAACTTCATCCCTCATAATTAGGTCAAATACACAAACATCTCCTACTCGCAAATGCAGACCAACCAGCAGATATGACACACGATAAGTATTTTGCTTCATAAACATATAACTTCACAGGCCATAATCGGTCCACAACCTTGAGCTTCACATTGAATATACTTCCTTTGGTGTAGTCCTTGGTAAAGCCTTCTCTCGGTAAGTAGTTGATAATGCCATGGGGTAAGCTTTGTACAAAAAAGAATAAGACATACAATTCAAAAATAGTTGAACCCATTTGAATGAAAAGCAGTTTTAAGGTAGTACTATTGTTTGTTGTGCTGATGGTTGGATGGTAGTTATGTTGATGCCATTTTGATTTGATCATGTTGTTCATAATGACTACATTCTTATGTGATTTCCTTCTACCACCTAAGATGATACTATTTGAACTAACAACACAAGTGAAGCAAATCATTACCAAGTTATGTCCATCAACAACTCTCTGCTACATGCTTTCTGATTGATCTATGGAAAATCAAAGTTAATGGGAGTTGCATTTCTAAAATCCAAAAATATGTTGAGCTGAGAAAGCTTACTGCACGATCCTTGCCATTAATGTATGATGGATGAATGATAACCGTGAAAAGGAGATTTTCTGATTTCAAAGCATTGGCTCTCATAAGATTTTTAGCTACACCACCAACCCTATGAGCTGATCCTGAAATGACATGAAAATATGAAGTTATGTACATGAAATTAATAGTGAACACGCTTTCAAAATCAACCAGTTCCTTACAAAAGTGTAAGATTCAAACTTGAACTCTCTCCCCTAGTAAAAGATACCCCAAACACCATTTTTGATTTCTCTAACATTGACCCTTTAGATGTAGTGAGTTCAGGTCTGAAATGTGTATCCCCCGCTTCCAGCTTAGAACTTGATGGATTGGTTTTTGCCTTCTTATGAGGTAGAGGGCATGGTATTGGTGGTTTCTCCCCTTTTTTTCGGCTTGGCATAAAGTCATCAATGATTTCGAGAGAGTTATCATCACTCTCATTGTCTTCCATCCTACTAACTTGGACTTCAGCTGTAGGATAGTTTATTTCTGTTGCAGTGGCGTCAAATATGAGTACAGAAAATTCCAAATTTCCTTCATATCTGAACACTAGCAAGTTCCCCAAGGTTAGAGCATGACAGCTTGCAAATTTGCACCAACCATTTTGAAAACAAACCTCCCCATTATGTTTTATCAACTTCACTTTCCATTTTGTACCATTTGGAATCGTAAGAAAGGCCATATCTGACAAATCAACTCCATATTCGCTTATAAACTTCTTTGGAATCCGCTGTAAAAAGACGAACTTGAACACAAATGCAAGCTTTGTAAAAATCAAGCTAAATTTGAGTTGTGCAGTCAGTATCAGTACCATTATAGGAAAAGTAAATTTAGTCTATACAGTTATAATAATACTTTAATAATTGTTCAAGGAAGATACTTGTTGGATGAAACAAACCCAGGCAAAAACCATATAGACAATGGCAGAAAGATGTAATTAAGAAAATAAAATAAAAACTGATACGATATTTTGTTCCACTGTAACCTACGCATTACAAAATCATAGCTTTTATGACTACATGTAACATGGAGCCAACTTCACAAATTTTTCTTGAATTTGGTCATCAACGAATGTAAATTTTTTCAATAATCACAAATAAAAAAGATAAAGCGGATGACGTTAATTAGCATATGATTTTCAAGAATCAAACTCAGCAATGAAATTAAGTTTACTTACAAGCTTTCCTTCTCGAAGTGCTTGAGGCATAATAATCTTGAAAAAATGGGGGAAGTGTGTTGTACTGGTTTTCCAAAGTGTTTTTTGCTGAGAATCGTAACTGCTAATGCTTCTTAAGCTGAGTACTAAAATAGAGTGTCCACGATGGTGGTTGGTCTGCCATATAACCCGATTATTAGTTAATCGAGTTATGTGCAGTGTAACTGTAACCAATCCATGTTAGGTGCACTATAACTGAAAGGAATCCATGTTGTGTTGGCCGGCTTCCATGTAACTCGATTCTGAATAAATCAAGTTATTCGCAAAATTACTCGATAATATAGTAATCGAGTTATGTGCACTGGGCTCCCAGACCCAGCCCACATATTTGGATTGATCCTGATGTAGTCCAAGTGGAATCCAACTGTCCAAAAGAATTATCCATATAACTCGATTCTTCATAGATCGAGTTATGTACAGTGTAACTCACGCTGATCCAAATGGTGTCGCCTTGCACATAACTTGATTATACGAAAATCGGGTTATTTGAATTATTACTCGATAATATATTAACTGAGTTATATGCACTAGGCTCTCATATTTAGACTGATCCCGATGCAGTCCAAGTGGAATCCAATTGTCCAGAAGGATTATCCACATAACCCGATTCTTCATAGATCGAGTTATGTGCAGTGTAACTCACGATGATCCAAGTGGTGTTGCCTTGCACATAACTCGATTTTACGAAAATCGGGTTATTTGAATTATTACTCGATAATACACATATCAAGTTATGTGCACTGGGCTTCCACACCGACTGATCCAAAAGCAATCCAAGTGGAATCCAAGTTTCCAGAAGATCTTCCACATAACTTGATTACTTCCAAATCGAGTTATGTGTAGTGCAAGTCACACAGCCCACACAATTTGAATTTCCACAGAACTCGATTACAGGCAAATCGGGTTATTCGTAGTATTACTCGGTAATAAATATATCGAGTTATGTGCACTGGGCTACCGCACCCAGCCCATAAATTTGGACTGATCCAAAAGCAGTCCAAGTGGAATCCAAGTGCCCAGAAGATCTTCCACATAACCCGATTATTGTCAAATCGAGTTATATGTACTGTGAGTTAAGATTCAGTTATTTGGAGTAGTCATGCAGCACTATTCACACCCATACTAATTTGGCTTGTCTAGTCATCATAAAAGTGGACCTGTACATGTATGGCTTCCATCAACAACTCATCCATAGAGTTTCAACTACTTCCATAATCAAATCATCCATACAATTCCAACCACATCCATAACCAAATCACTTCATCAAATAATCACGTGAATGAGAAAATCATCCATACAATCTACAATGGAAATAAGGAGCCATTATACATTTAAAACCATATAATTAAGTTGTTCACAATGTAAGTATAACCATTTACATATAAATGATGTCTTGTCATAGTTTACAAGAAGAGATTTAAGTTCAACTAGCGCCACACCAACTGCCTCTTTGCCACAAAACCCATATCTAAACATGTACGACAAAAAATACATCAATACCACATCTTTTAGTCATCTTTTAAAACCATGTTTTACTATCACAAATCCAATATACACATTACTACAGGACTTGTAAGAACAACTTATGACTTGTAAGAATAATTGACAACACTAAATAAGAATAACTTATGGAATATCCCCCTCCTTACTAGGACTTGTAATTGTTACTTGCTATGTACCACCGCGGCTTGTTGATTTCACATTCCGAGTTGGACATCTACGACGGTTACGACCTTTTTGACGACACAACCTACACTTCGACTTTGGACCGTTCTCAATCCACAACGAGGTTGGCAACTCCCTATCCTCGTCATCCATCTTATTGAGGATCCTTGTGGACTTATGCCGACCTTTCTCGCAGATCAACCGTGGATTTGGCATCACTATTCTCTTTTCTTGCGGCTTCGGCCATTCTAACCTATCTTTTAGTGGTTGGAATATCGGCTCGTAGTTGTGATACCGTTCTTCCACGCGGTAGAAATAATCCATAAACTTCGTGGCATCATGGTTGTACTTGGCACAAACTGCTATCAAGTGTGAACAGGGGATCTTGTTTGCTTCCTATTTCCCACACGTGTATGTCTTGTCCACGAGGGAAACCGTATGGGTGTGAGCTCCTCCACCAGTGTTTAACAATGAAGATTGTGTCTCCACTGTATACAAGCGTTGTTGCGCGCTCATCCTTCTAACCATATGGAGCTTCACCTTTTCTTGATTTACCTCGAACTTGTCATAGGCATATTTGCACCACTCTTATCCCTCTTCCAACTGTGCTAGGGTTTTGTTTCGACGATCGTCAAAGTATGAGTTCGCCTTGTAAAATGTGAACTAAACCATTACAGTTATGGGCAAGCTACATGTGCCCTTAAGTACCCCATTGAAGCACTCTGACAAGTTGGTTGTCATTTCCCCATATCAGTGCCCAGGGTCATGTACAAGTGTTCACTTTTCTTCAGCTACCTCCTTAAGATAGTCATAGCATCAGCGTTGACATTCTTGATGCCATCTATGGTGTTTTCAAACTTCCTAACTTGATTCTCAGTTGCTGCCTTCCATACCAAGTTCTTTAACGCCACACTATTGAAGTTAGTGTTAACATTGCTTACTAAATGGCGGAGGCAATACCGATGATGGACTAAGGGCGGTTGCAAGTAGACCCTATGTTTAGTGTCATCGAAGCATGATTGTATCCCACGATGCCTGTCGGAGATTATACACAAATTGGTCCGGTTCGTAACATAGGTCAACAAGCATGCCAAGAACCAACCCTATGTCTCCGTGCTCTCACTTTCAACAACGGTAAACATAAGTGGATAAACCTCGTTGTTACCATCTGTTGCCATTGCTATCAACAGCTTTCCTTTATACTTGCCATAGAGATGCGTTGCATCTATACTTATCACTGGCCTGCAATGCCTGAACCCTCTAATACACTGACCGAAAGCCCAAAACGCATAGTTGAATATACAAGTCCTCAGGACACAGGGGTCGTACTTTAATGTGGTTATAGTGTCCGGATCTGCATCGGACAATGCCACTAGAAATCGTGGCAATGCTACGTACGACTCATCAAAATCCCCATAAATATGCACAACTGCCTTCTGTTTAGCTTCCCAAACTTTGTGCATAGTTACATCATGCCCGTGCTTCGCATGCAGAATACTGCACAGGTCCTTTATGGATCAGGTTAGGTCCTCCCGTACATACTTCTCTAGTGCAATGGAGATGAACTTTGAATCCATCATCCACCCATCGGTCGCTACCTAGAGGGATGTGCAACTATGGGGACAAGTACATTTACTAATCACCTACATCCTGTGCTTCTTACTGCAAGTAGCCCAAATTGACCATGGACATGCCTCATGTATGCACCATACTACCAGCCTATTGGTGTCAAACTTGATGATCTTGTATTGCTTATTATGCTCCACAGAGTAGAGGGTCAACACATAATGAATTGAGGCTTTATTCTGGAATAGCATCTCCTTCACTAGCTGGTCACCTTTATGCCAACTTGTAAGTTGTCCTGTACTCAATGCAAGTGATGGGTCATTAATATTGTCCCATGTGTTTGATGTGAACCATTTCGGGATAGGAACTATAGTAAGGGAATCCTCCTCGTTGTTTTCGATCTGTGTTCCATCTAAGACCTCCGCTTCGTCCACCGGTCCATCAATATTAATGAACTCTTTGTACATATCTCGACTGACATCAATATCAAGTCCTCTATCCATATAGGCTTGGACATGCTCATATGTGTGAGTAGACCCTCCCACATCATGTGTTTGGGTGGCGCCCAACACTTCGGTGTTGTCTAAATCATCAACTGCACTACATGGTTGAGTATTGTAAGGCAAAGGCGTGGCATCAGCAAAGGAAGGATGCATGTCAAGCGATAGGGACCCGTATGGCTCTTCCATCCCACTGCCATGCTGCGAACTTGCACCAGCATGGAACCCAACAGCCTTAACAGTTACATACAAGTCAGATGCTATGAATTGGGGGGTCCGCTTAATCACTGTCCACATCATGTCCACGTCAGCATCACAACCCAATGGATTTGAGTTATAGACAACCTAAGTATTCACAAGTAGCTGAGGGGCATGGTACACAATGGATATCTTATGTGACTCCCTGTCCAACCCTAGAGCTTCCATTATCTTCCGGTGCATTTTTTTCAAGTGTCTTCCGCATTTCAAGTCAATGAACTTCTGCTTCATTGACTCACCTCTATAGGATAGCCCATGCAACTCATGGAAATACTGCTCCCCATCGTAGTAAACGTAGAAGCAATGACAACCCATGGCAGACCTGGATAAGGAAAATTATTTGCGGTTATCATGCAGAATATAGGGGGTTATGTTATGCCATGGTGTAATTAATCTTTACCAACATGAACGTACAAACCAATTTTTTACGGACACACTATAATGACATCCTAAGTATTCTTAATAGACGAACTTGTTCACCTCTCAGCTTTCTTTTTCAGAACCCACATGCTGAAGCTGTTCAGAACTGAAAGAGCCACATAATTTAAACCAATGATTGCTTCTTACATCATTGTTGATACCTATGGATGAATGCATATATCATCATCATAGAAATTCACATGTATGTTTGTTTATATATATGTTCATAGGTATCTATACATACATTACTATATATGTATACAGTGTCACTATCTCACACACACACACACACACACACACATAGGATTTTGCTAACGTTCAACCTAAGGGATACAAATAATTAATAATTTTTTAAAAGAATTTTATCAGGAATTGAAGGAAATATTGACAATTTTTTCAATTGTTAACAAAATGTAATCTAAACACACTCGTGTATATATATATATATGATCATATATGGGTAGGTAGGTTTGGTTATATATAGGCATAGTCTACACACACACACACACACACACACATGTGTGTGTGTGTGTGTGTGTCCACATACATCAATATCAACTATGGGTAGGTAGGTTTGTTTATATATAGATATATCTATACATACATACATCTATATAGTGTGGCTATACACACACATAGTGTCAGAATCATAGTAACATGGTAATCACATTTATACTAAAAAGCCAATCCAAGTGTAATCACAGTTGAAATACACCTGTCAGGAGAGATGTGCCACAACAAAGAATAAGGGGACCACAAGTGCAGCACGCTTGGTGAGGATGCAATCGTTGGGAGGAAAACGCCAACACAGTAGACGAACTTGTTCACTCTCAAGCTTTCCTTTCAAGAACCCACGCAGTGAAGCTATTTAGACTTGAAAGAGGCAGACAAGTGCATGGGCTCTGATATGTGGGTAGTCAATGATAACTCGATATCCAAGTTGTCGAGTTACTTAAGAAAAACTCGAACTCTAAGTGGCCGATTTATATCTTTAGAAATCTATTGATGTGATGGTCAGTTAGAAACTTGGCAATTCCGGAATTGAGTTACTCAATAACTCAACTACATACAAATCGAGTTTTCCTTCCCATTTTGTCTTTATAATCCCAGGCCTACTCTGCTAGTAAGATGCATCACATTCTAGTGCAGGAACTAGCGCCACACCATTCTATGTTTGTAGAGCAGAATGGGACGTACTTATGTTGTGTTTAACAGTCGTGTTCTAGGCATATACAACAGCTAGCTAGATGCGAGCAGACAAGTTTATCAATTCCCAAACGCCAATCACAAATCATATAAAGATCGAAGGGAAGCAGAAGCTGCATACATGGAGTATTTGCATCATAATGGTATAGACGTGTAGGGTGGTGCATCCGCATCGTCCACAAGTCCAAACATGTCCACCTCAAGTCCATCGAGCACATCTTAAAGCGAAGGAGGCAACCATCCAAGTGGAGACATTAGGAACACCTTGTTGAGGTATCAGTTGGAAGTTGCCATTGAGGAGCGTAACCAAGCAAGAAGAATTGCAACCTTGAGTGCGAACATGTTGAATGAGGTGGTGGCCCATGTTGTGGGGGATAATGAAGTTGACAAATCGAGTAGACAGCATACGGGTAAATGAATGCAAATATATGACTTCCTGCTGTGGAATTCAATAAGATGTGTATAAATGTGAAGTTTGTGGTTTCCCTAATTAGTGTGGTTTAACTATAAACATCATTATTTTCCAACTGTTTGTCTGTATAGTGCGGCTATATTTCCGATGCTTGATAACAAACCTGTTAATTATTTTATTTATCACATTTTCTAGTTAACCATATTATTTTTGTTTCCGCACTACTTGAAGTTTTTTTTTTTTTTTTTTTTTTTTTTTTTTTTTTTTTTTTTTTTTTTTTTTTTTTTTTTTTTTTTTTTTTTTTTTTTTTTTTTTTTTTTTTTTTTTTTTTTTTTTTTTTTTTTTTTTTTTTTTTTTATCCAGAAAGATAAAAATAAAAAGATATAATGCATGTTTGCATAGTATGAGGCTGTGGAAGCTTTGGGGTAGTGGAAAATGTCATAAAAGATCAGTCCACCATCTTGGGTGAGCAACCCAGTCACCCAGTACCGATGCAGCCAATCTCCTAATTAAGCCATCCAAAATATTATAATTTTTTTGATATAGTTATTATAATTTTTTGATATAATTATTGTAATAATAATCATCGAACATTGAGATGCGTAAATGGAAAAATAATTAGCCTGACCTTGTACACAACAAATTAATGTTTTGGAACCTTGAACTTCCAGTACAACTAAAGTGAGCTCACAATTAGGAAGACTAATATGGAATAACTGAGTTCATAATTTGTCTAATACACCACAATTACAATTACAATTTAGTTGGTCTAATCTATTGTATTCCTGTTTCTCCATGCGCAACAAAATCTTTTTACAAATTTACTAGCTATGTACAACCAAAGTTGTACGAATAAAAGCATATACAAGAAGAACCCAAGAAGAGGCTTCTCAAATTTGTTTCACCACATCTTGCTTCTATGAATTTCAAAATGATCTACCATGGTTTTGCTACAGGTGGCTACAAGGTATTTTGCTAGAGAAGAAATGAGAGGCAACACATGGGGAAAACTAACACGAAGAAAAACTACAAAATTAGAAAATTATAATTTTATATTCTAAAGAAATTGTCATCTTACGTTGTGCTTTTCCTGAAGATTTCAAGACATATTCAGTAGAGCAATAGGCACAGACTGCTATCATTTGGCACTGGCTTTTTTAGCTGCAGTTGTTGAAAAACTTCTCAAGATGGCTAGGCAACCGTGATAAACAGAAATAGTCAACAATAATATAGGATTAATTGTACAATAACTCACAAAACATGCAGACGACAGATTGGAATAATCAAGACCACAATGTGCCTCAACTGTCTCAAGACTTTTAGTACCATCCATAACCAGAGAGTAATTAAATGGGGTCTAGTGATAGCAGGACCAACAATGGTAGCAAAACAAAGGAAAAGTATTTCAGCAGGATGAGCATATTCAGAAGTCAGACCAAAGGGCGTAGCATATCTAGACATGTTAACAAGCCCTTAAGAGCAACCAAAAGCAGCTACTGAAAAAGAGTACTTCACAACCAAATACCTGATAAAGCACTCACAGCTTTCACTTACTCATGATGGACACTATGGACATGTTTGTATAACCATTTTGTATGCAGAACCCGATGTCCCCAATAGAATATAAAATCCTCAAGGACGAAGTAGAACATAATTTGCATAAAAACTATATTCCAACAGAACCAAAATCAGGATCTTGCTTAGTATGCTTTATGTGAAATGGAAATAGCACAGGTATAGCATAAGTTGATGGAAGGCATCTATATAATTATAATAGCATTGTATATATCTAAAAAAAAAAAACCTTTAGTATATAAAGAACCTGCAAATACCAGGACGGTAATGGAAGACTACTACGCATGCCCATGAATTTGAAGTCGGGATATGATAGAAGCATAACTAGAAGATTGACACCAAAATGATAAAGCAGTAGGCAAGTAATACATTTCTCCTGAGTTGCGGGGCTGTTATTTTTGGTCTGTATGAAAACATAAATAAGTAATGTCACTAGTTGATATAATAGCAAGGAGAGAGAAATAAGGATATTGTATTGATTACAACTGAGAAGGATGAACATATCTATACTATGTACCAAATTAGTCACAGAAGAAATTGCAAATGGAAAGTTTTTGATTATAAAATATCAGAGGACAACTTGGGGAAAAAAAAAGGCTTAGTGTCGTGCAGTTGTGTGCTATTTGTTACACAACATTATTTGCAAAGTGAAGACATATACTAAAATGATTCTCTTTCTTTTTTCTTTTTTTTTTCTTTTTTTTTTTGTAAGTTATACTAAAATAATTCTTGTATATAGCTTTGTGTGTGTGCCTATAAAGAGATAAACTATGATGGGATCGCCTCCTATCAATCTTAATGGGGCCTCACCCATTTACACATATTAGTCTACTAGTAGATCAAACCATAATGATCAATATTTTCCAATTGGGTTTGAATTAATAGAGTAAAATGGTTATTTTTGAACTTGCATTTGAATTGTAGATAGCAGTTCAAACATGAGCAAGAAAGCAAAATTCATCTTTTGTAGGGGAAAAGGTGCATTTAATCATATTCTAACTTTGTTATAACTTGTATAAGAGTCCTTAACTTGTAGAATATCTTAAACTGTTTCAGAATTCTGTCAACATAGGCAAAAATGGGTGAGGCCCTATCAATTCAATGGAGAACTACCTTACGCAAGACAAAAGCCTTGCCGGGCTCTATTGCCGATTGTGAAGTAGGATCTTTTTAGGAGTTCAGTACTAAATTACAGTTCTTGATGAGACATTAAAGAGTTCTTGAATAGGCTTTGATGTTTAAGGGTTCGGGTAGGTTGAGTGGTAAAAAAAAAAAAAAAAAAAAAGAGATCTTGAATGAGTTTGATGGCTCTTTGTGGTTAAATGGCAAATGGAATGAGAAACAAAGAAATATAAAAACTAGGCAATTACACATAGGAAGGAGAAGGCAAACGCACCTACCCTCAAAGCTTGAAATAAGCCACTAGAATTTAATTAAAATCAATCTCTCTATACCTATCTTTAATTGAATACATAAAGATTCTTTTGTAGGCTATTACCAAGACTACTCCTCGAAGCACTTGGATTTGAAATAATCACTTCCTAGAAAGTCTAGGACTCCTAACAATAACGAAAAGTAATTATGAACTTTTAAACCAAAAAGGAAAAGGACTCAAAACATAAAGGAAGACATGGGTCTCTAGAACAACACACTACAGCATATTCCACAAATCTGAAAATTTACAAACTACCACTCTTGTAGTAAAAAATAAATAAAATTGAACCAGAAACTTAACCTAAAGAAACTTAATACTAAACTTAATAATAACCTAAATCACCTAAGGTGTCAAGAAACTGCACATTGAAACTAAACCACAATACTTGAAACTTTCGGTATTTAATCTTGTTTTCCCTCGAACTCTTTATTGTTTGCATCACCACCTGATCTTAAACTGTTACAAAATTCCCTTCACACACATACTAACACAATTTCATATATTTGACTTTGTCTTGTACAAGAATCCTTGACTTATAAAACATCTGAACATGTTACAAAATTCTATCTATATAGATAAAAATGGGTGAGGAACTATCAAACTATATGGGTAAACTGTTACAAATTCCATCCACACACACACATAAGAAATTTTTGTATTTTGAAAACTAGGATTAAAATTCTGACCATGGTTAGAGCATGAATTTGATCAGAAGAAGAATAGCATTCCAAAGCTATTTCCACAGAACAAGGAAAACGCCAACTCCATTTTACTGTCCAAATGAACACTACCCCTATCTAGTAAACAAGTTCATTGTTGACTGAATTTTATAATGTTCTAATCCCATATATCACTGGCTAATCTAAAGCTTTGATAAAAGGGAAAAATGATCCCTAATTTAGCTTGAAAAGAAAAAACAAACTATGACTGTGGATGATAGCCGTGATAAACAGGAGAGTATAAGGCACAATAATCAAGACCACAAAACATGCGGATGACAACCGTGATAAACAGAAGAGTATAGGGCACATTAACCTTGTTGTTATTCTCTGTTCTCTTCTCCCGTTCTTCTTCCCTTTCTCTTCTCTCTTTTGTTTTTCAACTGTGGTACTGTTCATGGGTACATTATTTTTTTTAAAAAAATATGATGGATGAATGTTACTATTTATACAGCCCCTAAACATATCCATATTGTCTCTTTTGTCTTCTTTCTTACAAACCCCAAATTAAGTCCTTCCTGTTACCTATCAAAACCCTAACTTTTCTTCTACCAAATAGCCATCAAGAAACTCATCAAACTATCTTTTAATTCCTAACAAAACCTCACAACCTTCTCCTCAACCATTATAAATCAAAACCTACAAATTCTCCTAACCTTGAACCCACCATAAGCACATGTACGCAAATTCCTTAATTTTGTCCTGCATCAAGAAGAAGATTACCAGATATCAGAGTTTGTTTTAGCATCGGAAATGTGTCAAACATGCTTGCCAGATCATGAGAGAGTGTGAGAGTATATGATTGTAATGACAAACATAGCATTATTTCCAAGGTCCTAGAGAGACAATTTTGACCATATTAAATATCAAACATCCTCTCTTAAATTGCTTGAGAAAGAAAGAGAGATGGGATATAATGCATTATGATATGCTTTCTCCCAAATCCCATGAAGTAATGAATATGCTTTCTCTCTCTTGTATTTTAGTGGTTACAAAAAAATTGTATTAGTATGGAATCAAAAGAAAGTGATATTGTACCAATTATAACTGCTCACTCTAATAAATTGTGGAAAATTTTAAAATATTTTTACGGGTAGCATTTTTTCCACCATATATGAGCTATAAAAAAAAAGATACAACTTTAAAAGAAAAGTGAAATAGAAATATCCAATCACCTATTGACAAGAAGTATAAGCACACACTAAGCCATTTAATGATCTTTTTGTTTCTGCCCATATGCCTTAACAGGTCTAATCTTACCTGTTTCATCAAATACAACAGCATAATTAATTTAACATATTCAATCAAATGCACAGTATAAGTAGCTCAAGAAGTTGGGAAGTGTAGACGAAGTACATACCATCACCAGTCCCACAATCGGGAGCATGTATAGGAGGGCGTCACTGTTAGGGTTTGTGCCCTAAAATCCAATTTATTGGCATGTCATGAATAATTAAGTTGTTTAATTGCATGAGACCATTTATGAACTAATGGGACATTATCTTAGTCCATGAGATGCATAGTATGTGATTTATGTGAAAAGTCACAGAAAGATATAAATCACAAGTTCTTTGTAAACTCAGAATTTTAGTTCGTAGTCGGTGATGAAATTGGGCATTTCATCTGCGAAGACTATAACATATCAACTAAGATGATTTGTCTTGATCATGGAAGTGGAGACTTCTAGTTGGTATGTTGATATGTTTTAAGAGTTAAGACATATTGAACTGGACCGCTGTGAGATTTATTATTCTCCTAATAACTGTCAAATGAATAATAAAGCTCACGACTTCTATTTACATCAACTCTAAATCCTGAGAGAATAATGGACCTGATCATGAGATGTAGGTTGCTTTGATATATCAGGAGTGAGATCTATAAGTTATGGTCAAAACCTCAGTATGTTGGGCAGCCGCATTAAGTGTTGATGGGACATGTATTCTCAAGATGGAATTCATAATCTCTTAACGGAGATATAAAATATTCTCTTGAGATAAGTTTAATGGGTTTGGTTATTCAGAGTGTTGGGCCCAACCACTTTAGTAAAGAGTTACTAAAGTATATATTTATGGAATTGGATTTCATAAATATATGATGAATAACATAAAGGATTAAACCGGGTACTCAAGGATTAAGATGTAGTAACCTTCAAAGTGGCAGTCAATATTAATGACTTTGTATTACTACGAATATTTTAATGAAGGGGTTGAATGTATAATAAAGTCTTGGGAAATAATTTATAGATAAGGCCTGGAGTGCAATTATATTCTTATAGTGGTATTGAATATAATTAATGGTAACTTTGGACTTGTCAAGAGTTGACGGAAAAGCCCAAGGCCCATTGGAGCTAGCGTCTTATTGGTCCCTTTGGTCCCATCTCAAGCCACAAACTAAAGCCCAATTAGGTAGGCTCAAAAGGATAACCCAATTAGGAATCAGTCATTATTTAATAAGTGTTATTAAATAAAGAAACTATGTGAATGGTTTTAATGTACGTAAGATGAAAAGAAAAAGAAATCAGTTTTTCTCCACAAGGAGAAGGAGAAGGATTTTTCTTTGGGAATCTATGTACAAAAGACTGATTGAGAGACCACACATCTTGGGCACCATGTGGAATTGAGATGAAGATTGAAGGTATTCTCAAGTTTGGTTTTGAAATTCACTGCACCAAAGGTACGCTTTCTATTCTTTGATTCTAGAATTCATGGTTACATGTTTATCTTTCATGATTGAAGTAGATCCGTGTTTTGTTGCTTCCGCTGCGTGTGTTTTTTGTATGAGATACAAAAACCCAACAGTCACGATCTCCGCAAACCCTCCACTAGCTCAATGTCCTCAACCGGTATTTGCTCAATTTGTACAGCCTCTTCGTGAAGGGTTGGAGATTAAGTTTCCATAGTGGGCTTACATGCACTAGAGGTGGGGTGGGCATGCTTGGTGTGGGGACAAATATGCATTCACCATCATGGGCAGATCCACTGAAAATTGGGGGCGACATACGGGGAGGGTCCTCATAGTCTATGCTAGCACCACGGGATGTAGTTTGGGCTGGAAAAGTGCCCTCATGACTGGCAGTGTGGGATGGCCCAGTACCAGCATCAGGCGTGCATCGCGATGTCCTGCCGCCTTCGTCAGACAGTACCCAATTAGTGCCAAGCCATGACTCTTCTGCACCAAAGTCATCCCCTTCGTCGGAGATGGGATCCGGCTAGGTCGTACAGTCACAACTAGCTCGACCACCTCCACAACGTCTACCCCCTTGAGACCCACCACTTTGCCTGTCGCGACCTGAGACCAGTGTACAAATGTCGAAGGCTTCTACGAGCGCATTTGCCAATTTAAGTCGGTCCAACTCATCAAAATATTCTAGTGTCAGCTTAAGGTCATTGTGTATGTCAGAACCTTCGTCACACCTCTATAGAGACCTCAGCATTGTCTGAACCTACAAAACAAGGGTGTCATAAAAGCAAGAACACAGGTATGATGCAAAACATGGATAAATATGTTCCAAAATCAAAAGAAAAAAAGTAAAAAATTAAAATTGGACTCAAATGTTACTTATTTGATATACTTGATGTCATATTTGAAAATTTGAAATTGGACTTTCATGTTGTTGAGGATTTTAAGGACTGCAATTTTCACTCAATGAACTCTTGAACCTTTTTAAAAAGAGGCTACAGGATTAGGTTTGAGTAGTGAATTTTGAATAGTATTTCTATAGCTTGGTGGTGAAATGAAGTCTACGGTTTTTTTTTTTTAATTTATTTATTTAAATTCTTATTGCTAAATATAAATCTCTACTTATCAAAAAAAATGCGCCTTCTGTCCAAGCCATGTGTTGTGGGTTTGAGCCAAGTATCGGCCTTTCCAAATTTGGAGGAAAGAATGTTTACTGATCACCTCTCAGACACTTACAGAAGTAGTAGACTTTTGCGTGGTAACAATCTTTTAGATAATGCAAGTCAGTAAATTAATTGCTATCTTATTGAGAGCATATAGTGGGTGAGGGTCCAATCTGCATCATTATTCAATCCTAATTCCACTAGGAAAGAGAAAACAACATAGAATATGAAAATATTTTCTTCTCCCTCAACCAATTTGCATCATATGTAAAAAGCACCCAAGTAAGAAGATTGGACAAACAACAGTATCCAGGATCTTTGCTACTTTCTTCATCATTCTCCATACTCTACATGCATGTTCACTTCCTAATCCCTAAAATCTAAGATAGGGAAGCTAAATTTTTCCTCAATAGAGAGAAAATACAAGAGGTTTAAAATCATATTAAGGCAGGGGGGGGGGGAGCAAGGAATGGAAAGGCCCATTATGTCTGTGTCCTATTTTTGGTCCTTTAGTCAAGAGTATGTCATTAATTTAAGCATGAGGCAATGGTGCAAATGAAGAGTACCCTATAAAGAATCTTACACGTGTGGCAATTGATTAAAAATATTGGGCCATGCTTGGCAAGTCAAGGAGAAATATATAAGGTAATAGTGCACTAGAGTGGTCAGTCAACCAGCTTTCTCTGATGTTTCCAAAGCATTTGTAGAAATTATCAAGTCTTAAAAAATATTTTTCATGTAAAACATACTATTGCAGTAGGTTTAATCTAAGCTAGACTAAAAACAGTGTCCAAGGACCAGGTATATCAAGATACAGAACAACCTACCTATCCACCTAAGGTAACGCTTTGTAAACCGTATTAACAGGAGCATATGATCTTAAATTTAGAACATAAAAGTAGCACCTTTGAGTTTGGCTCCAAAGCAAAGGTGAGGGAAAAATAAGATTTTCATTATTTTACAAATAAAAGAGTATAAATGACAACTTTCACTCAACTGTGCATAATAAAACAATTAGGCTTAGTAGTGAAATGTTTCTTATGCTTTTATACCAAAACAACATCAAAAAGAACATTCAAAATTATATTTATTTTTGACAGATTCTACAGCACCAGAAAATTATGAAAATACCAAAACAAAAACCTCCAAGGTAACCAATCACAATTTTACAGTGTTTCATGAGAAATTGTAGTCCTTAAATTGAGAACAACCATAAAACAGTTATGCATTATACAGGTAATATCTATCATATCACACTAGATAGCTTTCAGTCCTAGAGGTAAGGCTAACTAGTGTGACCGTAAACTATCATGAAATATCTAAATATCACTACTAAAAAGAGTTGCACCGTCCATTTGAAATTACAAGCAACCAAAAACAAATAAATTAGAAATATAAAAAAAGAATAAAACCCAACCCACCCTTTTTAAAATTTGAATGTAATTATATGAACAAAGGTGTGGTCTACCTAACCCATTGCCGATTAACCATTCCTCACGAAAACAAATTGTATCAAGACAAATTCACTTATTTATGAAGAACTTAAAATATAATGAAAGATAAACTCCATAGAGATGTAGAATATAATGAAAGATAAAACTCCATAAAGATAAACTCCATGTAGACAATATTTTTTGAGTTTAAAATATAATGAAAGATAAACTCCATAGAGATGTAACGACAATAATTATTGTGGAGTTTTGCATGCATGATAAACTTGCTAATGATATTTAATCGAACAATGGTTTCAACAAAGGGGAAGGAATTGTTGCCTCACCATGAGTTCCCAGTACGCAGACTCTAGTGTTATGTACTGCCTTATGCTGCGATTGTACCATTGCATGTACTAAACAAGGTACTATCATCACCGTCCAGGAGAGGGGAAACGTGAACTTCACGCCCTTGGTTGGCCCATTGCTGAATATAGACATCATGTTCCGTCTCCCAATTCTTCTCCCATTTACCCTGGAGGGATATTTTGTGAAGGACAGTCGACGTATCCACGGCAAGTGGAACTGGTTGCTTCATCCCAAATTGATAGAAGACCCGCTTAGGATGATGCCCCTCCACTATCCAAAAGTAGATCAATGGCACATCGGCCCTCCAAATATGCTGCTCGGCAGTGCAATACGCAGGCAGGGAGCCCAACATGAGACATCATACTAATTTAAGATTATGTTTGTGATATGTAATATGGAAAGCATGGAATTTCTTGCTTCTATTCGTAAAATAACAACAACATTGTGTTCAAAATATTAACAAAATGAAGTCAACAAGTAATTAAAACAATGACTAGCATTGATCTACAGAAAATAGTGTTAGGACATATATGTTTTAACTTGTTTAAGGACATATGTCACTTAGTTATGTATATTGGCTAATCCTTTGACAAAACGCACTCTGCTTGTAATTGGGTAGTTCTAGGTGTTTTGAATACTTCAAGAAACAATGTTTCAAGCTCAAGTGTTGAAGTCATCAAGTCTGTCCAAGAAAAAGCAAGTTGAAGTGTAGGATTTTTAAAGCTCGACACCTCTCGATAGCTACCTCGACACCTGCTATCTGTCGAGAATTAAAAAGTCAGAATTCCAATCTGATTTTCTTGGGATCCGTGAATATGCTTTAGGGCTTTCTTTTCTTCTAACCCTAAACATATAAAAGGATTATTTTAAGAGCAGTTTTGGAGGACACAAGTTGTATTATCATTGAGCAATCTCTGTTTATGCAAATTGTGCTCAACAGACAAGGTTCTTGACCTAGTTCATCTTCCATCAAGAAGTTGCTGTGTATTTGCACCATAGGGTTTTGTGACCAAGCATCTTCCTGCTATTCATCACGTGGATGAACTGAAGAACTTTGCAGCTAACCTTTCTTCCTCAAGTTGGTGTTCTGAAGTCGCGTACTTGGATCCGCGCATTGGTTAGTCACATACTTGGGAGCCGTGCATCAAAGGTGGAGACTGTCACTACAGATCAAGTCCAATTGGGTATTGGGGTAAGGGTTCAACTGTAGGTTGGTAAGGTACTTGGGATTCCTTTCTTGTAACCGCTTGATTTGATAATAGTGGAGTTTCGGGAGTGGTGACCTGAAAATCACCCGGTGGGGTTTTTGCCGTTAGGGTTTTCCCCATTCGTAAACAAATCACTGTGTCATTTATTTTTATGTCACTACAGATCAAGTCCAATTGGGTATTGGGGTAAGGGTTCAACTGTAGGTTGGTAAGGTACTTGGGATTCCTTTCTTGTAACCGCTTGATTTGATAATAGTGGAGTTTCGGGAGTGGGGACCTGAAAATCACCCGGTGGGGTTTTTGCCGTTAGGGTTTTCCCCATTCGTAAACAAATCACCGTGTCATTTATTTTTCCGCTGCATAATTAGTATTTGGTGATTTGTTTGTGCTTCCACGTATTTGCATGTTAAATTGATTAATTAATAACTTGGCTAATTAATTAATTAATTAGGGTTAATCACAAGGGGTCATTCAGATTGTGACCTAACAAATAGTAAAAGATCTAGGTTGACCGAGATCCACATTCCAATTTCAGCCCCATGTTCATATGCATATCCTTCAAACCAAGCGACTCCATCAAAGACTAAGGTTTCCAGTTTTTTTTTTTTTTTGGTTGGTTCTGTTATGGTTTTATGGTGAGGTTTCAGTTTTGTTGTAATTGGTTTAAGTTAGCACTGAACTTTGAATGACTTGAAACATAATGCAAGAATGAGCTTTTGGTACATCATTGCTGTGACAACATCTCTTATACTGAATCTAACCATGTAATTATCTATTTTACTGCCAAGAAAAGTACAAAACTTGAACCTTCTTTTGGATTGGTGGTTGTACTCAAATTTTGTTAAAAATTTTATTGAATATTTCGTAAAAAATATATATTATTTTTGGTTAGGAACGCTTGGGGCTTTCAACTTAGAGTGAGATCAAGGATGTGCAATCACAGGAGCCAATGTGGGAAAGACAACATAAACATATGCTAGGTACACAAAACTTTTCCTTTGAATTTTGAAATTCTTTTGTTTTTGTTTTTTTGTTTTTTGTTTTTTCCTTTATTGTGCTCCCTATTTTATTTTATTTTTTTTGTAAACTTATTTGTAGGTTTAGAAAAATGTCTTCTAGGATTCAATTTCGTGAAATTAGTAGTAGGTTATTCTACTAGAGCTCAAATTACCACTAATAGGTCTAATTGTTTTTAATATACTTGTTGGCTTTCAATTCTGACCTTCATAATTTCCAGCATTATGGGTGCATCAATCAAGTGTTGCTACTGTAGGAAACGAAAGGAGCCCCAACATAGGAAACAAAACACATTTAATCCTACATAACACAAAACTAAACAAACTTATATTGAGTTCAAGCCTAAGACAGAGTTGGCAGTGTATGAAAATTGGGGAAGAAAAAGAGAAGATTGTGTGCGTGATTAGAATAATCTTCTGACTCATATTTAATAGCATAGCACAGGTTAGCGACTAGTAAACATTAATCTAAAGTATTAAGCTTCTTAACATAACACTACAGCATTATCTTTCATCAATACAACTCCTTAATCGGGGATAAGAGCCTTGAATCACCATATGACAATTAGCACCATGATTCAAATTAATCTAACGAAACATCAATACCAAGCATAGATCCTAAGTAAACCAGAAGGCTTCAATAAAGCATAACCAACCTAGAAAGGAACCAATATTCATAAATCAACTTATTCCTACAACAATCCAAGAATTCAAACAAAAATAAAAATAAAAACGTGGTCATGCAATTGAGGGAAACGAAAATAAAAACCTCAAATTGAGTTAGTAAATTAACCGAATACCTGCTCTGCCTGTAATGTAGCCAGCAATGTCTGATACGCAGCAAGGACGTGTGTGGCATGCTCTGCGGTGCTCTTTGGCCCGCTCCACCTACCAAACATGAGGTTTCGACAAACGCTCATTACTGAACTTTACTTTACATTTAACAAACTTTGCTTTATATTTCACATCCATATACGTTGCATTGATAAGTTTCTTTTGTTTGTTAGTTTGACATATTTTTAATTATATCAAAGAGACAAATAAAATATAATATACTATTACACATAAATAATTATTCGTAAGAGACACTTAGCTTGAATAACGAGAATTCAATGAACGTACCTAATGGTAAGGGGCCCTGAGTGCATTGGCAGGAGAGGCAGCCTTGTAATAGGGCATATTCATGGGAACCTTGAATAGGCCCATAGCTGCACCAAAAAGAGTGCTCCTCCAATCTGCATTGCATCCTTCTTCGATGCATGACAAAGATGCCTGTAGAGCCAGGCCAATGCTGCACTACCCCAGCTGTACTGTCTCGCACCGCTGATTGAGTTGAAGAACTGTAGAGGCAACAGTGAGACCCGGTCCACCGACTTGTCCATGAACAACAGGGCCCCCATCCGTACAAGTAGGTGGTAATGGGCATGTTGCTGCAGAACTTCGTCACCAGTGTTCGTAGTTGGAGGAGCGGCAAACTGTTCATCAAGCCACTTGTATTTTATCCTCACCCCAGTAAGGGTAGACTTGTTTGAGTTTGGTATCACAGGTGGAGGTTCATGGCCCAACAAATCCCGGCACACCAAGTTCCATTGCTGGTCTGTCCTCTCAGTGATAGGCAACTCATCCATCGAAATCCCCAGCATCACCTCTATATCTTGCAGGGTGATACCCATTTCTCTATGGGGTAAGTGGAATGTGTGCATCTCTGAACGCCACCACTCTACCAATGCCGTGATCAAGGCATGGTCGACCTCCATATCAGGGACCTTGAATAACCCGGTCAAACCTGCTGTATCTATATATTGCATGATACGCGGGTCTAGCCCACCCTGCAGCAATGCACATTTACAGCGTCGAACCTTTATGATGCCAGGCACCACCTGCACATGGACGAGCATTGTGTTAGGTAGTGCACATGAGGTAATTATAAAACAGACGTGTATTAATAATACAACTACATATCTCATCGGTAGCGTGCCTTCAAAGTGGAGTTGACCGATGATCCGGCTGCTAGGTCAACTGGGTCAGCTCATTGGGACTAGGCTGCACTCTATCTAGTGCCTGCATATCTGACATGGCAGCAAATAGATTGTTAGAAATTATCTGAAAAGTAAACCACAATTAATACAAAATAAAATTATGAATACAGTAAGACATATTATGATCCCAACAGGATTGTCAACATCACTTCTTGCCCCCACTTAACATGCAACCCAAAAGCAATCAAATTAAAGCTTAAATAAATAAGAACTTGCCATAATTTTACATAAAAACACTTTTTTTTTTCTATTATCTGTAATTGAAGTAAAAAAAAACAAAAAAAAAATGACTAATTAATGTGCTAGAAACTTGATTGATACCTAGCTGTTCAACAGCTGAGCAATGGACCACTAAGATCCCTACAGCTACAGGTCATTTGGTCTCAAATTCTCAACTTCATATCTAGAAAACTATACTAATTATTCTACATTTCTACTCACTAGATATGTAAGCATACCATAACTCAGTCAGCCCATTTCCCTACTTCTTAGGTCTATTATCAACATTTTAGGAGTTAATTCTACTCAATTTCCTGCTTGGTCAATTAATTTTAGGATTTGGTTCTAGATCCATTTATATGAGTATGACTCTATCAGACTCCAAACTATACCTAGGTCCAGTATTAGCTATAAGCAATAGTCAGAATTCTACATTAGACCATGAGGCTTAAATTTCATCAAATAAAAACCAAGTATAACAAAATCCAGTGAAGTATACAGGATGTGTATACTTCACTGGATTTTGTACAAACTATAAGTTTCTAGTATAAACTACAAATTACAAAAAGGACTCTACATGGACAACTCTTGGCATTCCAAAATATCCTTCTATGCCTCTCTCTCTCTCTCTCTCTCTCTCTCTCCATAAAAGGAACATATACAAGTTGGTACAGAATTCCAAAACACTAAAGAAAGCATGAAAATTGTTTGGTTTTAGCAATAAAGAAAGCATACTTGAAAGATTAATCCTAATTTGTGGGAGAGCACACTAGTGAATTAATACAAAAGCAATTCAATTAGCATTAACAGAAACTAACAAAAAGGTACCAAACAAAAGGGTACCAAAAAAAAGTAAAGTCATTGAGACATCTTCTCACCAAATTGTCTTCCTATTTTAAAAGAGATTTTATCATTTGGTTTAAGATTCAAATGAATGATGGAAGATTTGAGAACCAACATTTAACAACAAGATAAAAAGTATATGATTCACAGTCAACATAAAACAAATGAAAAAACAAAGATAGATTGAAGTAACAGTCAACATATTATAACTCACACATTCTTAGAGAGAATGAAAGACAAATATAGATTAATCCCCCTCTGATAATCATAAAACAATTGAATATTAATAATCATAAAACAAAAGTTACAATCTTTGATGTGCATTTAGTATATATTTTCAATGTCAGTGCATAGATTAATATAAGAAACTTCAGAAAATGGAAATCATGAAATTCATGCCATGGCTTGAACTCTAATGAAAGTAGCAATATATTCTCTATTTTCAATGTCAATGCATACACTCATACTGTTTGCAACAAATAGAAATTCTACAATAAATGAAATCAAGAAACGATATCAACATGAAGTTCAATGTCCACACCTATCGCAGAAATGGAAAATATTTATATAAACTAGACTTTCATATATTAATAAATAAATTTTATTGATAGAACAGGTTCCTTCATGTTCATGATGATAAGCACACCATAACCTAAAAAAATTATGCACAAAACCAAGTGATTATGGGAAATCTAGAACAGCCGTTGCTATTTGTAAGCACCCCAGGCACGAGACCAATCAACCAAAGTTCTAATCAATAATGATTCCAACCAAGTCTTTAATCAGTTTGTATCTTTAAAAATACAGCTATTTTGCTCCTTCCACAGTTGGCAATATCAAACAGAACTTTTTCAAACAAACAAACCATTTTCAAATACTAAAAAATTTAACTTGCATTTATTATCATTTTTTCTTCCCCTAGGCAAAATCTGAACCTGAGTCATACCCATAAAACAAATGAAAAAAAATTGAAGATTTTGGTAATGCGAGATCCCCCTCTGATAATCATCCATTTCCCACAAAACAAATGCAGCACAAACAAAACAATCATCAACGGCAAAGCAACGTACCTGTAATCAACGGCAGCGGGTACGGTGAGGGTTCGAAAAGGGTACAGTGAGGGTTCGAAAAAGGTACGGCAAAGCACCACAATACCGATAACGGCGACTGATCGAAAAGGGTGAGGGAGACTGATGAAGGGTGGGGGGAGAGTGAGGAAACGTGATCGCAAAGAGCGAGGGAGAGTGTACATAGAGAGTAATGGCAGAGAGCGAGGGAGCACGAACAGGCAAAGAGTAAACAGGCGTTGTGAGACGTTGGTTTTGAAAATGTAAAGCAAATGGCGTTGTGAGACGTTTATAAACAACCATTTTTTTAATTGTAAAAGGCCACATCTGCTTTGCCAGCATGGCACAAAGCTGAAGCTAACTTGATTATATAATAATCGAGTTATTTATATAACTCGCCCGTCTTATTATCGAGTTACAAAAAGAGGGGCATTTCCCTAATTAGTTTGGGAAAGAGGGCAAAATGCTGCTTTTTTTGCTCAAAAAGGGTAATTGCCAATTTTTTTCTCATTTGAATGTCATTATTAGATTAATTAGAAGGCACAAGAACTACACCCTTGTTGTCCATCAACGATTATACTGTTTAATTATTTAACACTATGGAAACTGCTTTCTTGATTATGCTATTGCTACTTTGATTAGATTTATCACTCAAGTTAATTTCAAATTTTTAATTCAATAATTGCGTAATTGCTAACCTTTGAACATCAGTAAAAATTAGGTAATCTATTTTGTGATTGGAAATATGACACCCTAAATTGAGATGAATGAAAAATTAAAACACTAAACCAAAAAATAAATAAAAAAACAAAGTGAGCCTTATCACACGCGCAAAGCATGTGTGATGATGATGTATATATTATTTTGGACATGGATGAGACACGATTGTAACATGATCTCCCTATCTCTCTATTTCTCAATTGTCCAACAACTTAGATACTCTCATCTTTGCGCGTGTGATGATGATGTATATATTATTTTGGACATGGCTGAGACACGATTGTAACATGATCTCCCTATCTCTCTGTTTCTCGATTGTCCAACAACTTAGATACTCTCATCAGTGTTTAGATCAACCTCTAGTCACTTCGTCAGCACTGTTTTGTCGATTGGTGCTATTAGCTTGATATTCCGTCTACCACCAATGCCTCTAGTGGAGTTGGAACATTAAAGTACATCATCTCTAATATTTTATCATCTGTTATTTATTTGAATTCGAAAAAGAGGAAAGCTATATACAACGAGTTTACTATTGTAAAAGGGGACATGACATAAGCAGATTTGGAAGTTCATACTTCCTAGCAATGTGAATGAATAAGAGAACAATAGCAATTTAATTTGAAAAGGGGATATGTAAGATAAACTGATTAAGAGTAGATAAGAAATTTGAACAATTAAGAGTTTAGGAGTTAACGATAATTACATTGTTAAGACTTAAGAGTAGCAACATGTACTAAATTTAAGAGATGTTGAAAATATTAATTTAGTAGTGGGAGTCATAATTCTTGGCAGATTTAAGTCGCTCCTTTGAATCATATATCTTCATTTCAAAAAAAAATTGACAATGTGGTGGTTTAGTGCTAGATAACCCAAAAAGAAAAAGGGAAAATAAATGATAAACTTTTCAGTCAACACGTTGAGTTGCATAGAATCAGCATAAAGTGAAGGGAAAAAAACCGCTAAGAGTCAGTGCTAATGGTTGGTTGGAGTTGACATCAAATCATATGTTAAGCTTGGCAATTTTTTAGGTTCAATTATTAGCAGGCTCCATCTATAAGGTCACAAGTTGAGCCATCTTCCTTTTTTGTGTCTATGCTCATAAGTATGTATAACTTAGGGCCTACATTTTGTGTCTATAGTAGACAGTAGTTAGGGTCCTGTTTGGTTAGAGATTTTTAGTATCATTGTTTAAGTGTTGTGGAAATACGTATGGGTTAAAAAGTGTTGCGAAAATACGTGTTTCAGTGTTTAAACATTGAAAATTGTTATTTAAACGCCCGTACAAAACACCCTCTAAATGCTAAATTTTTAGAAAACTTGATTAAAGACAAGCTTTGAAATCAAATTTAGAATTAAAAGGTCGATAGTAACCAAAAGCAATTGAATTTCATAGCAAAACCCTAAAAAACATGGAAGCATATTTGGATCCTTGAAAATGATATCATAAGGGAGGTCATTTAGGAAGACATCAGTTTGTTAGCACAAATCAATCCAATATAAGATAATATCATTGTCAAATGTTAAAGCTTTTAGATGACTTGACCTTCTAAAACTTTAGCCTCACTCCTATTGCCCATTATTTATAACTTTGAAGCTTGAATCCTAACAAATGAGCAAAGGACTAGATCTCTACATTGATCATATGATTTTGCGATTGAGATTTGAGATGCAACTAAAACAAACCATTATTTTTAGAAGGTATTTCTTTCTAAGACGACAATATTTGGCCTTAATGTCTTTTTCACACATCAATGTATGTTTTATAGATAAAACTTAGGTACAACACCTTAAATGCAATACATAGTAGGTTCCTAAATTGAATTGAAATACTTGATTGTTTTAATTTTTGTTTTTTGAAAAAAATTAAATAATTTATGTTTTATTGGTCAATGCAACCAAATATTTGAATTTAATTGGAGAATGTAATGTACTGTACATAAAACTTTTTACTTAAATTTACACCTTTTTTTAATCTATGTGTGTTACATAGAAATATAACAAATTAACTAAAGATAAAAGTTAACCCTAATATTCTATCCTATATCATCCCAATGAAAACAAACAAAAATTTTAATTTATACCTTCACTTTTTTTTAATTTTTTTTTTTCAGACTTTTGGGTTTTTTTTTTTTAGCCTTTTGGGTTTTTTTTTTTTAGTGAGATTTTCTTATAAATAAAAAATGATATAAAATATGGTTACTCTATTTTTATTTTAGTAAGTATAGTATAACCTAGGTTATCTTAGAGCTCCAAAAAGTATATAGTATAATCTAGACAATGTGAGACAGTTAAAATTGAGATTTAGGTTCCGTTTGTTTTGGCTTCAAACCATTTTCGAAAATGCTTTTACACCAGCGTGTGTGTTTGGCAGGTATAGAAAATTGGGTCAAATGGAATTGGTTTTCTGGGTTGACTGTAAAACAAGGCTTGAAGGGTGTAAAACCATTTCAGGTTTTATTTTACCTTCAAATGAATTACACCCCAGGAAAATAGAAGAGAGAGAGAGAGAGAGAGAGAGAGAGAGAGAGAGAGAGAGAGAAACAGCAAGGAGATCGCACCAAAAGCACTGGCGAGTCGCACCCAGCACCGGCGAGATTGCACCCATAGTCGCCACTAGAAGCTCAGCGGCACCGCCATCTAGATCGTCACCACCCAAGACCGATCCACTCAAAACTGATCTCGTCCTCGACCCACCCAAGACCAAGCTCGTTCGTTGAGCAATGCCCAAACCACAAGGCGTCGTCCCCTCCTGAAAACCCATTCCTCAAACCCAGAAACCTATCCCTGAAACCCAGAAAACCCATTCCCCAAACCCATTCGTCAAACCCACCACTCCGACAAACCCATTCCATAAACCTATTTCTCAAACCCCCACTAACCGCGCCGATCTCTCTCTTTCTGACACTTAAGTCCCTCTCTCATGATTGGTCTTGGGATTTTGATTTTTTTGTTTTGATTTTTGTTTCTTTGATTGTTTATATATTTTGATTCTCTGTAATAATATATGTTTGGATCCTAAGAAAATGTGAGAAACATGATAAAAATGGGTTTTCTAGAGCATTTTCAGCAACACAACCAAACACTAGAAAATATTTTCCAAAACATTTTTTCAAATGCAACCAAACACTTGAAAATATTTTCCTTTCCCGAAAATATTTTCTCCTGTATTCATTTTACACTCGAAATTTAATTTACATCGAACCAAACACAGCCTTAGTTTAATCCTTTTTAGCAAAATTGATATCTATTTTAATTCCTAACTAAATGTTTGGTTTTACTTTTAGGCCGCAAGAAACAATTTATGGATGTGAATTGTCAACTTATGTAAAAAGAAAAAGTGTTCCTAATGTTTGATGAGTTTCATAATATTTTGTGGTGCTTTATATTTGTGGTTCAAATTTTATCTTCCTTAAGTATTTTGGTATAAAAGTGTTAACAAACAGACCCTAATACTAGAATAATTTAATGAGGCCCACTAACCCATGTATCAGATTGAGCTCAGCCCACCAACCCAACCCAACCATAACGCTTGGGCCAGTCTACGCTCTCAGAGGAACTGATAGCCCAGCTTAGCCCATCTTTGCGTCTTTATTTGCCTCAACATCTCCGAGATAGGGTTTGAAGTTGAGCCTCTCAACTTCACAGCAACATGGTATGCTTCTACTTCATCTTTTGTTCTGTCTCGTATGATGTTTCTGTTATCATATTGTTTTTGGTTTGATATATTCTTTCTTTTTTTTCTTTTTTTTTGATTTGTGATTTGAAGTGTGGAAAATGAAAGAATGGGTATTGGTTGGGGTTGGTAGTTATTGTTTTGGTTTGTTTTTATTGGAAGCTTTATTATGCTTATTTTGAGTTTGAGATTCAGACCCATTAATTTTTCTTTCAATTAAAATAAAAATCATATTGATAAAAAAAATTGGATTAAATGTTAAATTTTGGTAGGATTGATATAGATCAGAAGTCAATTTTCAAAGTTCATAAATTTAACAACAAAAATCATGATTCAAAATTCAGAAAATTTTTAGTTGCTCCAAAAATATCTTTAGGAAAAAAATTTTAGTCTAGATATAAGCAAGATAAACTTAACAAATTAAAAGTCTAGAAATTGTTTATGGTAAAATTTTCACTTGGGGTAATCTGAATACCTTGATTGCTTGACAAGAGTGTTTGTGATCAACGAAAATGTGAGGTGTGAAAGTGAAAGCCTCTGCGAAAGCTGTGATTGTCTCGAGGTTGTGAATTAGCTAGCAATCTAGCATTTTTAGGCTGAAATTGTAATTCAATGTGTTCAAGAATGAGCAAAGTTTTATAGGAAAATTTTATGGATGTTTTAAATTTTTTTAGGCAGGCATATGTTGGTGGATACTTATTGATGTATGAACAAGGGTTGGCTTCCTAGGATAGGGCATTGTCTTTTATTGTTGGTCAATGGGGCTCTTCTTTTGTGTGGTGTGGTTACAAGCACGAGACAAAGAGGGAAGTGGTGCATCACATGTGTTTTCTCTTGTTGCCTTGTACTTTCTTTTTATCATCCTTTGACTGATCAATTCTATTTCCTTGTACTGTTTTGTTGGATAGATGTAGATAGGTGCTTGTAACGTAAAAAGAATCTTAATGAGTGACACATAGAGGTTTTCCTTTCTTATTGTTGAGACTGATGCAATCACTAAATGGTAAGATGGATTAATCGACAATCAAGACCATAAGCAAAAGAAGCAAACAACACACTACAAGTCTGATAGATCAGCACGTGTGAAAGAAAGAAGTAAAATCAGTTAGAAGCTCCAACTGTCATGTTCTGATTAGTGTAGTCATAGTGGCAGTTATGCAGTTAGAATTTTGTTAGAGCTGTTAGTTTTGGCGCCATTTGCTTCTCTGTTTGTACATGTATATGTATTGACTAAGTTTGTAAATTAACTCACTTGATTTTACTAAATAAAATCAATTGAGAAGTTTTCTTTTCATTCTCTGGAAACTTCCTTTCTTTACATGGTATCAGAGCAAATTGCTTCTGCTGAAGCTCTGTTTTCCCCTTTTTTGTTTTTCAATCCCTCGATTTTGGATTTCAAGTTCGCCATCTGATGTTTCAGAAAATTTGAGTTACTCTTACCTTGGTCCTGCCTTCCATTCCTTTGTTATGGCAATCACTACAACCCTATCAGAACCTTCTTCCTTTAATCAAGCAGTTCAATTTTCTAAATGGAGGGATGCTATGGACAAGGAAATTACTGCCTTAGAACTTAATAATACTTGGACTTTGACACCATTACCTCTAGGCAAATCACCTATAGGTTGCAAGTAGGTGTACATAATTAAGTATCATGCAAATGGCACCATTGAGAGGTATAAGGCTCGTTTAGTTGCCAAGGCTTTTACTCACCATGGCTTGGATTATTCTGAGAAATTTTCCCTTGTTGCTAAATCTGTTTCAGTCAGAAGTGTTCTTTCTTTGGCCGCTATGAAAGGGTGGTTCTTGCATTAGATTGATGTAAATAATGCATTTCTTCATGGAGATCTGCTTAAGGATGTTTACATGTGTCTTCCACCTAGCTTTCACAGCAAGGGGTAGAATCTAGTTTGCAAGTTGAATAAAAGCCTTCATGGTCTTAAGCAGGCATCTAGGCAATGGTTTGAAAAGTTTTCTACTACAATTCTGCAGATGGGATTTGTTCAATCAAGATTTGATTACTCCTTGTTCTCTCATACACAAGGTTCTTCTTTTACAATACTCTTAGTGTATGTGGATGATATCTTGCTTATTGGAAACAATCCCACTTGTGTTGATAATTTGAAGCAGTTACTTGATGTTAAGTTTGGCTTGAAGATCTTGGATCTTTAAGGTATTTTGAAGGGACTTGAGGTGGCTAGAACTAATGCAGGAATCAGTTTAAACCAAAGGAAGTATGTCTTAGAGTTTTTAAAAGACACAGGGTTCATTGGTTCTAAACCATTCAAGTTTCCTTTGGAGCAAAACTTGAGGTTATCTAAATATGAAGGTAAACCTCTTGCAAACCCTGCATAATTCAGAAGGCTGATTGGAAGATTATTGTGTTTGACTTTGACAAGACCTAACATCACCTATGCTATTCATAGGTTGAGTTAGTTTGTATCACAGCCAATGGAAACTCACTTGCTTACAACCAACAAGGTTCCTTAGTACATTAAAGGTTCACCAAGGAAATGGATCTTCTTTCCTAGCAATTCAGATTTACATATCAAATCTTTCTGTGATGCAAATTGGGCAGGATGCCCTGACACTAGGAGATCACTAACAGGTTATGTAGTCTATTTGGGTGAATCCTTGATTTCTTGGAGGTCAAAGAAGCAAGGGGTGCTTTCAAGATCTTTAGCTGAAGCTGAGTACATGGCAATGACTAGTGTAGCTTGTGAAATTACTTAGGTCTTGTAGTTGCTTAAGGATTTGAAGATTGATCATCCTAGGCCAGCTATGCTATTCTGTGACAATCAAGCAATATTGTACATAGGTGCTAATCTAGTCTTCCATGAGAGGACAAAGCATGCTATTTATAGGTTGAGTCAGTTTGTATCACAGCCAAGGGAACCTCACTTGCTTGTAGCTAACAAGGTTCCTTAGTACATTAAAGGTTCACCAAGGAAATGGATCTTCTTTCCTAACAATTCAGATTTACATATCAAATCTTTCAGTGATGCAAATTGGGCTAGATGCCCTGACACTAGGAGATCACTAACAAGTTATGTAGTCTACTTGGGTGAATCCTTGATTTCTTGGAGGTCAAAGAAGCAAGGGGTGGTTTCAAGATCTTTAGCTGAAGCTGAGTACTTGGGTCTTGCAGTTGCTTAAGGATTTGAAGACTGATCATCTTAGGCCAGCTATGCTATTCTATGACAATTAAGTAGCATTGTAGATAGCTACTAATCCAGTCTTCCATGAGAGGACAAAGCATATTGAAGTAGATTGCCATTTGGTGAGAGACAAGATCATGGAGGGCATGATTAAAACATTTTGTATTGCAACAAATTCACAAGTTGTAGACATATTCACCAAGGCATTGGGTTACTCATCTTTTGCAAGACTGTCAGAAAAGTTAGGCCTGAAGGATATTTTTGCACCAATACAAATGAAGTCAACTTCCTCAGTTCAAGTCACAAAACTTAAGGTCCATGACTTGAAGGGGAGTGTTGAGACTGATGCAAGCACTAAATGGCAAGATGCATTAAATGACAATCAAGACCATAAGCAAAAGAAGCAAACAACACACTACAAGTTTGATAGATCAACACGTGTGAAAGAAAGAAGTAAAATTAGTTAGAAGCTCCAGCTGTCATGTTCTTATTGGTGTAGTCATAGTGGCAGTTATGCAATTAGAATTTTTGTTAAAGCTGTTAGTTTTGGCGCCATTTGCTTCTCTGTTTGTACATTTATATATATTGACTAAGCTTGTAAATTAACTCACTTGATTTTACAGAATTGATTCAACTGAGAATTTTTCTTTTCATTCTCTAGAAACTTCCTTTCTTTACACTTATATATAACTTCCCTTCACACAAATGTATGGTAGAGTCTTCTGATGAGGGACATCTGAAGTTAAGTTCAAGCACTATCTACTACATCTTTCTAGATATGTCTGCTGGATAGCATTAGCTTTTGTTCCTATTCTGAGGTGTAGACATTGTGGAGCATTCTAATAGGTTGAACTTGTGGTTTTTTATTTAGAAGACATCACCTATCTCTTATTGCTGTGATTTTTATTCTACAATTCAAATTTTCCTTATTTCAGTTGGATTCTAAATTTTGAATTTGAAATTGTTACACTATTATCAAAATTTCCTTCTTAGGGCTTAGGGTGTTCTCTACACAGAGCCATAGAAGTCATAATTTTAGTCTCAAATTATCCTGAAGTTGAAAGGGAACTTTGATTTTAAAATTTAAATTATATCTTGATCATGGTGATATTTACTAGTAGATCTTGCTCTAATGAATGCTTGAGAGGCGTACTCATTAACAACAACAAAAATGCTTGAGAGGTGTAAGATATTGTACCATATCTTTTGTTATCTGATTAACCTTTTTTGATGCAATTCAAAGTGATATACATTTACATTGTTCTTTAGTTGCCTACTCTTCATTTTCTTATTTGATTGCATTGTCAATTGTTTTGCTAAAGTGTTTTCATTATCTATTCTATTACCCAGCCTAAGCAAATCCACGACATCAAAGATTTCCTTCTCATTGCAAGAAGAAAAGATGCACTCTCTATGAAAATCAAGAAGGGCGAGGATGTTGTCAAGTTCAAGGTGTTAGGGTTTATGCCCAAAAATCCAATTTATTGGCATGTTGTAAATAATTAAATTATTTAATTATATAAGACTATCTGTAAATGAACTAATTGGACATTATCATAGTCCTTGAGATATTGTATGCGATTTAGTTACAGAAGATATAAATCACAAGTTCTTTGTAAATTCAAAATGTAGTTCGTAGTCGATGATGAAATTGAGCGTTTTATCTGTGAGGACTATAACACATCAACTAAGATGATTTGTCTTGATCATGAAAGTGGAGACTTTTAGTTGATGTGTTTTAAGTATATGGGTGTGCATGGGTCGAGTTGGATCAGGTTGAGGGGATTTTTTGACTCAACTCACCATGGTGGGTCAAAAAAAAATTTAACCCAACCCAACTCACATGGGTCGGGTTGAACCCATGAGTTGGACATTTTTTTTATTACTATTATTATTAAATTGAGTAGGAAAAAAATGTATCACACTTGTCATCTAAGTTGATAAACAAAATATACATTAATATATAAATTAATATTCTAACTCAGTTGTAAACAAAAATATGTCTAAGTATCTAACTGAGTTGATAAATAAAATATAAATGAATTATTATCCTAATTCATTTATAAACAAAATATACATGAGTTTCTAATTTAGTTATAAACAAAATATATCTAACTGAGTTGATAAAAAAAAATTATATGAACTATTGAACTAGTGTCTTAAGTTCTTGACTCAGTTATAAACAAAATATATGTAATTGAGTCAGTAAATAAAATATACAGAACTAGTATCCTAAGTTCCTAACTCAGTTATAAACAAAATATATCAAATTGAGATTATAAACAAAATATATCAAACCGAGTTTATAAAAGAGTTCTATACTAGTCCCACTAAGAACCAAAGTATCCAAGTTATCCAACATTCCAATTTCCAACTAATCTTCCTCTTCCATTGTTATGGTGCTTTGAGATGCAAACTTTGAGACAAATCAAAAAAATAAATAAATTATATAGTGCAATTTCAAAACCCAAAAGGCTTATATAATAATTAAAAAATTACAATCATAAAAAATTACTTTGTTGAAAAATTACTTAGTTGAAAAATTACCTAACTCAAGACCCTCATAGGATTCAACTTCTTCCATTGATTCTTGAAGATCAATTATATTTGTAGCACTTAACCAATTCTGAGCACAAATCAGCATTTCAACTGTGTTAGGCAACAAAGAGCTTCAAAATGGATCCAACACACGACCCCTAGTACTACATGCAGACTCAAAGGCAACTGTAGAGAGAGGAATGGCTAACACATCACGAGCTACTTTTAAGAGAAGTCGATATTTTGAGGAATTCACCTTCCACCAATTCAAAATACAAAAATTTGGAGAATCTTCTTCCACACAATCAACCAAATATCTTTCCACCTCTAATTTGCTTTCCAAACTATCTGCTGCCAAATGCATCTTACAAATAGATTTCACCAATGCATGGGGATCTTGCACAGGTCTAGTCTCAACATTGTTTGAAGAAGAGCCATCTTGACCTTGCCCGTTTGAATACCCATCACAGTCACAATAGTACTCATACATACGAACAAAAGTCTTTTTCACCTTTTTTGTCATGTTCTTTGCCACTGCTCTTGGATTCCATTTGGTAAACCAAAAATTTAGAAACCTCAACTTGTACCTCGGGTCTAGTACAATAGCAACAAACATCATCAAATTAAGCTTCTCAATGTCCCCCCAATACTTATCAAATTTCTCATGCATATCCTTTGCCATCATACTCAAAAGAGGATCTTCACTTTCACACAAGTTTGTCAATTCAATTTTCATCACACAAAGTTCATGAAAAAATACATTAGATGTGACATATAGAGAACCAAAAAATCGTAATGTAACTTCATAAAACAACTTCAAAAATTTCACAAACACCTTCACATTATCCCAATCCTCAAAATCAGGTGGTCCTAATATTTTTTTCCCATTTCCATCATCAAAGAAGTAATGAATATATTGTGCATCATTAACACGTAATCTTTCAAATGCCCTTTGAAATTTTTCTGCATTTTCTAGCATCATGTAGGTTGAGTTCCATCGAATTGGAACATCAAGACATACACAACCCTTGCTAGCAATCTTTACTTTTTCCACACATGCTTTAAACTTATCATACCTAGATGGAGAGGACCTCACATACCTTATTGCATTATGGACTTTTAACAATTGACTTATGAAGGCTTTTCAAACCTTCCATCACAATAAGGTTCACAATGTGTGCACAACATCTCATGTGCAAACTCACCACCCAAGATAGAAGCACCCCACTCTTTAGTTATCCTATCCAAGTAGGTTACGGTCCCACTGTTATAGGTTGCATTGTCAACTGTGAGGGTGAAAATTTTATCAATGCCCCAACTAAGCAACAATGACTCCACCACCTTTCCAATGGTTTCACCTTTATGATTAGGGACTTGACGAAAATTTAAAATCCTTTTGTGATATTGCCAATCATCATCAATGAAATGAGCAGTAAGGCACATGTAATTAATATTTTGGATTGAAGTCCAAGTGTCAGTGGTGAGGGAAATCCTTTCAGATTTTTCCAAAAATATTTTCAACCTATTCCTCTCTATTGAATAAATTCTTATGCAATCTCTCGCAACAGTAGTGCGAGTTGGGACAATGAACCTAGGCTGCAACACATTACTATAGTACCTAAACCCTTAATGCTCAACAAATTTAAATGGCAATTCATCCACAATAATCATCCTAGCAAGTGCTTCCCTACACATGCTCTCATTGTAGCTTACAGCAATAAGACTATTACTATTAGCACCCTCCGCATCATCACTCTTTTTAGGTCTGAAGGCTTAAAGTCATTTGAGTCTTATCCTCCTCCTTATTCTTACCATAAGGATATTTTTTACACCGAGCTTCCAAATGAGTTCTTAAGTTAGTAGTGCCAAAATTTTTTGACCCAGCAACATAAGTTTTACCACAATACTTACATTCAGCTCTCTCACCTTCTAATAAGATGAAGTGACCCCATACATATGATGTTTGATTAGGTTTTTTTTTACCTTCTGCTTCTATGGGAGGGAGATTTGAGGCAGCAGCACTAGTGTCTGTTGTCGCCATTTAAGGAGCCTCATTTGTGGGAGTGGGTGCTACAGGAACCTCATTTGTGCCGCATTAAGTTTCAGATGCCATCTATAAATATAAATATATATATTTTTTTTAAAAAACCCAAAGATTAGTATAATGTTACTCCTTAAAGACAAACAACACTAATGACTAAACAACAATAGTAAAAATAATGGGGAGAGGGCTAAACAGAGACAAACCTGCAAAGCAAGATAGAGAGAAAGAGACACAACAAGTCGACAAGAGAAAATATAGTAGAGTAAGAAATACACCTGTAGGTTGAGACAATGCAAAAACATTTAAAAACCAGCCAAAAGAAAACTAAGAAATCAACAAAGCAAAAGCTAAACATTGATCCACCACAGTAAGAGAGATAAATAGATAGAGTGAGTGAGAGAGAGAAAACATTGAGAAACTTTACCTAAAACCTGAAGAGATAGCTACCACAGGAAAGATAGAGCCACCGCCGAGGCAGTGATGATAGCTGATGGACGGCAGTGGCTCAGCAGAGGGAGAGAGTGTTAGAGTTCAAATAGGAGTGAAGTGTGATTGTGTGAGAAACTGGGAGGGGAGGGGAAAAGGGAGGCGGCACGTTAGGTTTGTCATTAGTGTGATTGTGAACTAATAGGATGTTATATATGATAGGAGGAAACCAAGTGATGGACAGCTAGTTTGTAAATTTTTTTTATTAATTATATAATACATTTAAATATATATTAAAAGAACTATTACTAGGATTTTATATTATATAATATATATGATAGTATTAGTAGGAGGAAACGAGGAAGTGCAAGTGCTCTCCAGTTGTTTTTTTTTTTTTTTTAAATTATTAAATATATAATATATATTTATAGTAGGAATCGAAGTGCCCTACAGCTGGTTTTTTTTTTTTTTTTTTAATTATTAATACCTTGGTTCTGTCTAGTACTTCTATTTTTCTGTAAGTATCTAGTTTTCCATAGGCTTGGGTCCGAGGACCATGCAATACCTGGTTCTGTCTAGTACTTCTATTTTTCTGTAAGTATCTAGTTTTTCATAGGCTTGGGTCCGAGGACCATGCAATACCCTGGTTCTGTCTAGTACTTCTATTTTTCTGTAAGTATCTAGTTTTCCATAGGCTTGGGTCGAGGACCATGCAATACCTTGGTTCTGTCTAGTACTTCTATTTTTTGTAAGTATCTAGTTTTCCATAGGCTTGGGTCCGAGGACCATGCAATACCTTGGTTCTGCCTACCCCTTCATTTTTCTGTAAGTATCTAGTTTCCCCATAGATTTGAGTTCGAGGACCATGCAATACCTTGGTTCTGTCTAGTACCCAGGTATAATGGTGTGAATAGTTTACCATAGGCTTGGGTCCGAGGACCATGCAATACCTTGGTTCTGTCTACCCTTCTATTTTTCTGTAAGTATCTAGTTTTCCCATAGGTTTGAGTCCGAGGACCATGCAATACCTTGGTTCTGTCTAGTACCCAGGTATAATGGTGTGAATAGTTTTACCATAGGCTTGGGTCCGAGGACCATGCAATACCTTGGTTCTATCTACCACTTCTATTTTTCTGTAAGTATCTAGTTTCCCCATAGGTTTGAGTCCGAGGACCATGCAATACCTTGGTTCTGTCTAGTACCCAGGTATAATGGTGTGAATAGTTTTACCATAGGCTTGGGTCCGAGACCATGCAATACCTTGGCTCTGTCTACCACTTCTATTTTTCTGTAAGTATCTAGTTTCCCCATAGGTTTGAGTCCGAGGACCATGCAATACCTTGGTTCTGTCTAGTACCCAGGTATAATGGTGTGAATAGTTTTACCATAGGCTTGGGTCCGAGGACCATGCAATACCTTGGTTCTGTCTACCACTTCTATTTTTCTGTAAGTATCTAGTTTCCCCATAGGTTTGAGTCCGAGGACCATGCAATACCTTGGTTCTGTCTAGTACCCAGGTATAATGGTGTGAATAGTTTTACCATAGGCTTAGGTCGAGGACCATGCAATACCTGTTCTGTCTACACTTCTATTTTTCTGTAAGTATCTAGTTTCCCATAGGTTTGAGTCCGAGGACCATGCAATACCTTGGTTTGTCTAGTACCCAGGTATAATGGTGTGAATAGTTTTACCATAGGCTTGGGTCCGAGGACCATGCAATACCTTGGTTCTGTCTACCACTTCTATTTTTCTGTAAATAGGGGTTTGTCCTCGAACCGCTTTACTGGAGGTGATTCCTCCTTGGGTCGATTATGATCTTTACACGTGCGTTGATCTCGCCTCCAGCTCGAGGCCCCATCTTTTTCATTTATGAAGCGCCCTTTGTCTGTTCGTGTTCCGCGCTTGACGCTTCGGTGCGCGAAACGCGCCTTCATTAATGTCCTCGTGAATTAACACGAGTCCAACGGTCCATACGCCTCCTTGGAAATTGGTAGCTTCATTATTAGCCCAGCTGATAATTCTCTTTTCGAATTCTGCATGAATTAATTCTCACCAACCCTCATCCCCTATATAAGGTGGGGAGATGGTTTCTCCACAATCCATGAACCTCCCAACACAAACAGAAAAGACACATCCTTACAGCTCCCCAAGCCCTTTTAACAACCCGCCGGAATTGTGACTGGAATTGGCAATATGAGGCGGCTTTGGGCGGGTGTGAGGACATCCGTGCCAAGAGCCGTTATGGCCGCAGCCCCCACTGGGCTTCCAGTGCGGCAGAATCTAGGCGTAACCCCGATGGGCCATACAAGGTGGCCCGGAGGGATGTTGTTAAAGTACCTAACGTCTCTCCTCGGAGCGCACCCCGACGAAGAAGACGTGCGAATTCTATCATGGGCGGTGCTCGAGTGTTGCCGTCTCCAACGGCCAACACTCGCGAGGATTGGAGAGAATCAAGGGAACATCATGGGGAAGGTGTCCCGGAGCCCCTGCATCTGCTCCTCTCTTTGTTCCAGCTCCGCTGCTCCGAGAAAGGAGTTGTTGGCGGCCTTGAAACAAGCTGGCCCTCCCCTTCCCTGCTTTTGGTGTCAAGTTCTCCCATTCTCTTGATGCCAATAAAAGCATGGGTTGACACTTCCCTCTAACTAGTTTTTTAGGGCTGGTCCACCTGGGCCTCTAATTGTAGAACTAGCTGGTAGGATTAGCTTGTAAATTTGTTTGTGAAACACGCCTGCCTGAGCCTCTGATTGTAATTTGTACTGTTTCTGTTTATGAAATAATATCAAGATCTCTCTTTTCTTTGTCAAATCTTCTATTTTTTTTTTTTTTTACTTCGCCAACCTACTGTAAAACGACCACTTAGAACAATCGCCTGGTGCGCCGGCCAGCACCCTAATCCTCCCACAGACGGCGCCAATTGTGGGAACTCAATTTGGATTTGACCCTGAGTATGAATGAGTTTTCAGCCCAACAAGCCCAAACAATAAATTTGTAGAGAGTTGGTTAAAGGTTTAGGCGCTGGCCGTCGTTCACCAAGCATGAACTCTCTTTTATTGAAAAAATACTTAGAGTTTATTTACAACTGGGGGGATGCTCCTCGGCCCGTGGCCGAGGAGCTCCTTTCCTTCTCCTTTCCCCCCCCCTTTGCTTACTTTACTTGCTTTTCTTATATAGTCTTCATCTTCCTATCTCCTTCTTCCATCTGTTGATCATCCATTCGCCTCTCTTCTAGTCGTCCGTCCCATTAGAGGCCTTATCCGTACTCAAGTGGTTCACTCTGATCAACGTTGCCCTGCTAAGGGTTATATCCCCATTAATGCGGCCAGAGGGGTTAGGTGAATGCATTAAGTGTGAATGTGACAGCTCGCTATGGGCTTGTCCCTTTCCAAAAATTATCCTTAGTATGCCGAGGATGAAGAGGTCCTCGGCGTGGGTCAAAAAAGAGGCTTTCCCCAACTTAGCCTTGGATGGTCAGTCTTCCTCGGCGCCGGCCTTGGGCCTGCTACGCGATGGGCTGAGGCTGTCAGGCCCACGGGCCCCACAACCATCCAAGAAAGAAAACACACAAACATGTTTCATTACTTGTCAAGTTCTAGCATTTAAATTCCAACGCCAACATAGAAGTGAAACAATGCATTTATATTGCACTATTACGATTCTAACGCTAACTTGATAATGATAAAAAAAAGGCTAATTTCAATTTCAATAAACATAGCATTGAACAAGCACACGGCACTGAAAAGAAAACAAATATAAACGTGGCCTCTTTGAACCAAACAAAACAATATATCCCATATATTAATAAATGCACTCAGGGTTTATTGAACAATAAATCTAAACAAAATTAAGCAGTAATTTTTTTTGCATAATTTTGAAACACCAAGAAAACAGATTTCTTTAATTCTAAAACCCAATCACATGTTATACAAGCATGATATTGAAGTTTGCTCTAATACCACTTGTTGGAAAAACTGGTTTTGCATCTCATACAAAACCCACAGTGAAAGCAACACAAGGATCTACTTCATTCATGAGAGATAACATATAACCTTGAATTTTAGAATAAAGAAGAGAAAGCATACATTGATGCAGTAAAATTCAAAAACAAGATTTGAGAATACCTTCAATCTTTATGCTAACTCCACATGGTGCCCAAGATGAGTGATCTCTCAATTAGTTCTTAAGTACGTTGATTTTCCTTTTTGGAAAAGTGTATTCAAAAGATTCTTCATAGAAAAAGTGTTTTCTCTTCTTTTAATCATATGTATATATTAACTACCTTGGCAGTTACTTTATTTAATAACTCTTATTAAATAAAAATTGATTATCTAATTGGGTTAGTTTTTTGGGCTAGCCCAATTACGCTTTAGTGTGTGGCTTGGGATGGGACCAAAGGAACTAATAATGCTCTAGCTCCAATAGGTTTTAGACTTATCTGTCAACTCTTGACAAGCCCAAAGTTAAAATTAATTATATAACAAGTACTACTATAGAAATATAATTGCACTTTAGGCCTTATTAATAAATTATATCCCAAGACTAATATAATATCATTGGTCCTTCCATGAAATATCCACAATGAATAAAGTCATAATTAAACTGTCACTTTGTAAACAACTATTTTATTCTTTGAGTTCATGTTTTAATCTTTTAGTTATTCAAATTTATAAAATTTAATTTCATAAAATATGAACTTTAGTACCTCTTTACTAAAGTGGCCGGCCCTGAATAACCAATTCCTATTAAACTTATCTCAAGATGATATTTCATGTCTTTATGAAAGAGATTATAGATTTCATCTTGAGAATATGTGTTCCCTCAACACTAAAAGAGATTATAGATTCCATCTTGAGAATATGTGTTCCCTCAACACTACGTGTGGTTACCCAACATACTGAGGTTTCGACTGTTAAATTAAATCTCACTCATGATATATCAAATAACCTACATTTCATGATCGGGTTCACTATCCTCTCAGGATTGAGATTCTATGAAATTAGAAGTTGTGAGATTAATTATTCAGGTGACAGTTGTTAATTGAATTATTAATCTCACAGTGGTCTAGTTTAATATGTCTTACACACTTAAGTGGGGGTGTGCAGAAAACCCACCAACCTACCAAACCCGACCTAACCCAACCCAACCTGCCGGTTGGGTTGGTTTTTAGGACTTAGCAGGTTGGGTTGGGTTACAAAACTTTTTTTATAGCGGGTTGAGTTGGGTTTGGGTCATAAAATTACAAAGCCGCCAAACCCGACCTGACCCACTCATATTTAATATATATTTAAATATATTATATATTTAATATATTTTTTAAATAACCNAAAAATAGAAGTACTAGACAGAACCAAGGTATTGCATGGTCCTCGGACCCAAGCCTATGGAAAACTAGATACTTACAGAAAAATAGAAGTACTAGACAGAACCAGGGTATTGCATGGTCCTCGGACCCAAGCCTATGAAAAACTAGATACTTACAGAAAAATAGAAGTACTAGACAGAACCAGGGTATTGCATGGTCCTCGGACCCAAGCCTATGGAAAACTAGATACTTACAGAAAAATAGAAGTACTAGACAGAACCAAGGTATTGCGTGGTCCTCGGACTCAAGCCTATGGAAAACTAGATACTTACAGAAAAATAGAAGTACTAGACAGAACCAAGGTATTGCATGGTCCTCGGACCCAAGCCTATGAAAAACTAGATACTTACAGAAAAATAGAAGTACTAGATAGAACGAAGGTATTGCGTGGTCCTCGGACTCGAACCCATGGAGAAAATAACTATCTGGAGAAAAACCAAAGCGTTACCTAGAGTCAAGATATAACACGGTCCTTAGATTTATATTTGAAGGATAACAGATGATTTCATGAGACTAACTCCAGAATAGAATACAAATATCGAGCAGAATATTATAGTAAAGCAAAAAAAAGGAAACATCTGTAGTTGGAAGCAAAGTATTAAGCATTCAGCTCAAATAGAAAGTATTCAATTTCCTTACAACGCCACTGAGGCAAGAAACAAAATGAAATAAAAGAGAGAATGAAAGAGAAAATAAACAAAATTATCCTATGTCGTATACCAGTCTCCCAAACTCAGTAGGCAAATTAATTTGATAAGCAAATCAAAAGGCTTTAGCCAAGGCCTAAGGGCTTTGTCTCGAAGGGTCCGCCGGAGGCCTCGCCACGTCTTGTGGTATTTCCTGACCCTCGGTTATAACTCCCCCCAACGTTCTCTGGGGTTTAACCTCCTCGGATGGTTGGTCAGTTAAAGATATATCCTCGGCGGTCTTATCGTGACTCTCAACCGCTGGTAATGAGGACCCCTCCTCGGGAGCAGCAGAGGTAGTCTCGTGAATTACAATTGGGTAATATACCTTGTCCTCCCTCCTAAGGTCAGAAGAGGCATCAACCCTGCTTGGTTGAGGGCTTCATGCCAGGCGGTTCAAACAGGTACTTATACTCCCCCTTAGGTTCCCCAAATGTAACTGCCTGCCTATAAAAGCAGGAGATCTCCACCGAACAATTACCATCACACCGTTGAAAGTGGGAAACGTGGTGCCGCCAAAATTTAATGTGGGTACATATTAAGTCATGAAACACAAAAAACGCACATCGGGCAGTCGAAAAGTCGCCAGCATTAGGACGAACCGAAGTGGGGCGATTCGACTAGAGGGCCCGTAGGTATCAAAACTCTCCTCCCCGTCCAAGGGAACGTGCAGCAGGGTTTTGAGGGGCTATTGTGGGGCCCGTGGGCCTGACAGCCTCAGCCCATCGCGTAGTAGGCCCAAGGCCGGCGCCGAGGAAGACTAACCATCCAAGGCTAAGTTGGGGAAAGCCTCTTTTTTGACCCACGCCGAGGACCTCTTCGTCCTCGGCATACTAAGGATAATTTTTGGGAAGGGACAAACCTATAGCGAGCTGTCATATTCACACTTAATGCATTCACCTAACCCCTCTGGCCGCATTAATGGAGATATAACCCCTTAGCAGGGCAACGTTAATCAGAGTGAACCACTTGAGTACTGATAAGGCCTCTGATGGGACGGACGGCCAGAAAAGAGGCGAATGGATGATCAACAGATGGAAGAAGGAGATAGGAAGATGAAGACTATATAAGAAAAGCAAGTAAAGTAAGCAAAGGGGGGGGGGGTGGGAAAGGAGAAGGAAAGGAGCTCCTCGGCCACGGGCCGAGGAGCATCCCCCCAGTTGTAAATAAACTCTAAGTATTTTTTTCAATAAAAGAGAGTTCATGCTTGGTGAACGACGGCCAGTGCCTAAACCTTTAACCCACTCTCTACAAATTTATTGTTTGGGCTTGTTGGGCTGAAAACCCATTCATACTCAGGGTCAAATCCAAATTGAGTCCCCACAATGGTAATGTTGCTTATTTCCCTTGGTCAATTTTGTTTTATTATTTTTGATAATAAGACATGGTATCCATTATGTTTGTTGACCATTTTATGAACATGTGTTGTTTCCATTGAATCTGTATGTTATAATTGAAGTGCTTTATATGTTGCGGTTTATATGGAGATATACAAAGATAGAAACCCTTTAATGAAATTTATTCCTAATGGGATTAGAATTTTATTTTCAAGGGTTTCTAGCATGTTAGGGTTCTTGTTCTTGATCTTAAACTCTTAAGATATATAAATTTTCTTTTATAAAATCAGAAAGTGTTTTGATGCAAAATAGTAAAAACATCAAAAACGGTTACCAGAAAATTCTGAAAAGAAAAAATTCAATTTTACGAGTCACGATCGATTGAGAATTCCTTTCGATCGATTGAATGTTCTTTTTGATTGATCGAACAGGAATCAAGAATCAATCAATTTAGGCAGAGACTTTATGATGAATTTCTTCATGTTTCGATCGATCAAAAAAAAGGTTCAACCGATAGAAGGTACTGAATTTTGAATTTTCACTTGTTTTTTACTAAATGTTAAAATTTTAATAAAAGCAAGGTTATGTCTGATGAGATTGCACATAATTATATATAAAGTGATTAATTTTTATAGTTCTTAAAAGTTAAGGACATTTATAAATCATTATCTAACTAAGAGGCCTAATGAGATTAAAGATATTAGTTAAATAAAACTCTTAATCCTAAATTTTTTAGGACTTGTCTTTTAAGAAACATTCTAATGAGATTGGAATTGTTATATAATTAAAAGTCCTTGATTTATTTTAATTAGAAGTTTTTAATGGGATTAAAGCTCTAATTAAAAGTTATATAGATTCTAATGAGATTAGAATCCTTTATCAAGTAAGTTAAGGATAGAGTTCTTTATAACTAATTTTTAATCCATTAGATTATAAGGAATCCTAAATAGTTTGGGACTTCAATTTTAGTTAGTGATTCTAAGGAGATTAGTCTTTAACAAATGCAAGGTTATAAATTGTGATGAGATCGCAATAGTCTAAAGAAAACCCAAATAACAAGTGGGAGTGTTGGATTTAAAATAACCCTTTTGTTAAGTTTATTGTAATGTGAGTAGGTACCTTGTATTGCCCTTGAGCCTTGCATTCCATGTAGAGGGTATTTACTTCATGGATTACATGATGAAACTTCTTTGTGATTACGCGAATGTACGTTACACTATTGTGATGTGACTTAGTTAGATCACATTGAATTTAAACAATTAAACACATTTGATGTGTAGGTTTAAAATTGTGACAAGATCACAATGATTTCAAGACAATCCACTTATTTTAAAATTTCTAGTGGGAGAGAGATTCAAGCGTTGAGTCTCACGGCCTCCATTGCTGGTATATAGTAGTGTGATTAGGCACCTCGCCTTGGCGTATATGCCTTGCTCCCTACGAAGGGTGTTTAATTCATGGTACTACAGGTTAAACTTCTTAATGATGGATGAAGTGTGTTTTTACATTGAGAACGACCACGCTACTGCGGAGTTACTTGGTGACTCACATAGAGTCTAGGTAATAGTGTACACTAGACTAAATGTAATGTTAACCTCCCAACAGAGTTATGTCATTATTACTTAGAGGTTAAGGGAAGAGCAGCAAATTATTTTTGTTTAGTAAGAGTTATCATGATAGCATTAATAATTAGAATAGTTCTCATCTGATCATAGTGATTGGTATGATCTTGCTATCGAGGAATATTAATTGCATGATTGGGTTGTCGTTGCACCTAATATAATAAGTTTTTATGGGTTCCATATTATATAGTTATGAATGCAAAATATAATGTCCTTGTAATTATGTTTATAGTCTCAAATTAAAGTTGTCATAAATTTTTGTCCTCTAACTACTATTTTAATTGAATCACGGACTAAAAAACTGTTTTGGACAATGTGCTTAAAGAAGCTGAAATACATAAATATGTTTCAATTTAGCATTGTCATAATTTCCTATACATTATGCATTTTTGGAAGATAGCTTATGATGTGTTCATAGTCTCATTGAGATGCTAAAATGTTACATTGGCTTCTATCTCAATTGTGCTACCACATGAGTTACAAAAGTTAGCACTAGGTTTAGACTTTATATTAAGTCTAAATGAGATGTTTGGCATGAATCATATTGAATGCTAAGAAAAGCTTAAGAAATTCCAATTCTATGTCATTTTATGAAAATATTTTCATCTTTAAATGAGTTGGAATGCTTGGATGTAGAGATTAATCGTTAATCTCATATGGATATGATCCACAAATCCTTGTTAGAATCATTTGATCAATTCATATTGTTTTGAAATAAATAAATAATTTTTATATCATCTAAGTTGATAAGTGAGTTCTATGCAACAGAAGACATCCTAAAAGCTAAGGCTATGATCAAAATAACTTAATTCAAATTCTAAGCCTTAACCGAAAGGTAAGGGTAAGAAGAAGAATAATAATATCAAATAGTTGGGAAGGCTAGTTGTCCTAGGAGTTGCCAAAAGGAAATTAGACTCAAAAGTATGACCAAAAGGAAAATGTTTCCTTCATGGTAAAGCTAAGCATTGTCCATAATTGTAATCTAAATGGAAATTTACATGTTTTACTTTTAAAGAGAGAGTTTCCATACTTTAGTATTGTATGTTTTGGCACTTAAATCTAGGTCTTATTAATCTAAATGATGTTCAAGACTGGTGAAAAATGGGCTTTTAAAACCATTATTTTGTTATATTCCCAGTTTACAAATCCTATTTAGAGGATAATATGACCTAGAGCTCCTTTATTGTAAAGGAATATAGTTCCAATGACTTCTTGAAGTCAGTGCATACATGATAAGTTATTCTATTTACTTATTTCTTTTGGAGATATAATCTAATTATTATTATACATTTCTAAAATTAATTCCAAAAGTTTGTTCCTAGGACATTTGTCAAATTGTGGATTGGATGAAAAACCTAGTATATGATACTTCCACTTTTGGAGATGTCTAGCACTTGTGCTAGAAAGGAATTCTGACAAATTGGAATCAAAAGGTTGAAAAGTGTATGTTTATGTTGGGTATTCAAAAGGAATTGTGGAAGATTATTTTCGTAGTCATAAAGACTACAAGGTGTTTGTGTTATTTGACTCTATCTAGATTCTCTTATCCATTATATTTCATTTGGACGAAATATGACAATGGATATCAAGAAAGCTTCTCTTAGTAGCAGTCTTGAGAAAGACATCTATATGATGTAGCTAGACCAGTTCATAGCAAAGAACCAGTAGTATTTAGAAAGCAAGTTGCTTAAAATCCATTTATGGACTAAAGCAAGCATCTAGATCACAGAATATCATCTTCGATCAAGCAATCAAATTGTTTGGTTTTGATCAAGTAGTGATACACCTTATCTGTGTAAAAGCTATATAGAGTAATAAATCTTTTGATGTATGTTGATGACATTCTAATCATTTAGAAAAATGTATAGATATTGTTATTGTGGGGCCCGTGGGCCTGACAGCCTCAGCCCATCGCATAGTAGGCCCAAGGCCGGCGCCGAGGAAGACTGACCATCCAAGGCTAAGTTGGGGAAAGCCTCTTTTTTGACCCACGCCGAGGACCTCTTCGTCCTCGGCATACTAAGGATAATTTTTGGGAAGGGACAAGCCCATAGCGAGCTGTCATATTCACACTTAATGCATTCACCTAACCCCTCTGGCCGCATTAATGGGGATATAACCCCTTAGCAGGGCAACGTTGATCAGAGTGAACCACTTGAGTACTGATAAGGCCTCTGATGGGACGGACGGCCAGAAGAGAGGCGAATGGATGATCAACAGATGGAAGAAGGAGATAGGAAGATGAAGACTATTTAAGAAAAGCAAGTAAAGTAAGCAAAGGGGGGGGGGGGAAAGGAGAAGGAAAGGAGCTCCTCGGCCACGGGCCGAGGAGCATCCCCCCAGCTGTAAATAAACTCTAAGTATTTTTTCAATAAAAGAGAGTTCATGCTTGGTGAACGACGGCCAGCGCCTAAACCTTTAACCCACTCTCTACAAATTTATTGTTTGGGCCTGTTGGGCTGAAAACCCATCATACTCAGGGTCAAATCCAAATTGAGTCCCCACAATTGGCGCCATCTGTGGGGAGGATTAGGGTGCTGGCCGGCGCACCAGGCGATTGTTCTAAGTGGTCGTTTTACAATAGGTTAGCGAAGTAAAAAAAAAAAAATTGAAGATTTGACAGAGAAAAGAGAAATCTTGATATTATTTCATAAACAGAAACAGTACAAATTACAATCAGAGGCTTAGGCAGGCGTGTTTCACAAACAAATTTACAAGCTAATCCTACCAGCTAGTTCTACAATCAGAGGCCCAGGTGGACCCGCCTTAAAAAACTAGCTAGAGGGAAGTGTCAACCCATGCTTTTATTGGCATCAAGAGAATGGGAGAACTTGACACCAAAAGCAGAGAAGGGGGAGGGCCAGCTTGTTTCAAGGCCGCCAACAACTCCTTTCTCGGAGCGGCGGAGCTGGAACAAAGAGAGGAGCAGATGCAGGGGCTCCGGGACACATTTCCCCACGATGTTCCCTTGATTCTCTCCAATCCTCGCGAGTGTTGGCCGTTGGAGACGGCAACACTCGAGCACCGCCCATGATACGAATTCGCACGTCTTCTTCGTCAGGGGTGCGCTCCGAGGAGAGACGTTAGGTACTTTAACAACATCCCTCCGGGCCACCTTGTATGGCACCATCGGGGTTACGCCTAGATTCTGCCGCACCGGAAGCCCAGTGGGAGCTGCGGCCACAATGGCTCTTGGCACGGATGTCCTCACACCCGCCCAAAGCCGCCTCATATTTGCCAATTCCAGTCACAATTCCGGCGGGGTTGTTAAAAGGGGTTGGGGAGCTGTAAGGATGTGTCTTTTCTGTTTGTGTTGGGAGGTTCATGGATTGTGGAGAAACCATCTCCCCACCTTATATAGGGGATGAGGGTTGGTGAGAATTAATTCATGCAGAATTCGAAAAGAGAATTATCAGCTGGGCTAATAATGAAGCTACCAATTTCCAAGGAGGCCGTGGACTGTTGGACTCGTGTTAATTCACGAGGACATTAATGAAGGCACATTTCGCGCACCGAAGCGTCAAGCGCGGAACACGAACAGACAAAGGGTGCTTCATTAATGAAAAAGATGGGGCCTCGAGCTGGAGGCGAGATCAACGCCACGTGTAAAGATCATAATCCGACCCAAAGAGGAATCACCTCCAGTAAAGCGGTTCGAGGACAAACCCCTATTTACAGAAAAATAGAAGTGGTAGACAGAACCAAGGTATTGCATGGTCCTCGAACCCAAGCCTATGGTAAAACTGTTCATACCATTATACATGGGTACTAGACAAAACCGAGGTATTGTATGGTCCTCGGACTCAAACCTATGAGGAAACTAGATACTTACAGAAAAATAGAAGTGGTAGACAGAATCAAGGTATTGCATAGTCCTCGGACCCAAGCCTATGGTAAAACTATTCATACCATTATACCTGGGTACTAGACAGAACCAAGGTATTGCATGGTCCTCGGACTCAAACCTATGGGGAAACTAGATACTTACAGAAAAATAGAAGTGGTAGACAGAGCCAAGGTATTGCATGGTCCTCGGACCCAAGCCTATGGTAAAACTATTCACACCATTATACCTGGGTACTAGACAGAACCAAGGTATTGCATGGTCCTCGGACTCAAACCTATGGGAAACTAGATACTTACAGAAAAATAGAAGGGGTAGACAGAACCAAGGTATTGCATGGTCCTCGGACCTAAGCCTATGGTAAAACTATTCACACCATTATACCTGGGTACTAGACAGAACCAAGGTATTGCATAGTCCTCGGACTCAAACCTATGGGGAAACTAGATACTTACAGAAAAATAGAAGGGGTTGGCAGAACCAAGGTATTGCATGGTCCTCGGACCCAAGCCTATGGAAAACTAGATACTTATAAAAAAATAGAAGTACTAGACAGAACCAAGGTATTGCATGGTCCTCGGACCCAAGCCTATGGAAAACTAGATACTTACAGAAAAATAGAAGTATTAGACAGAACCAAGGTATTGCATGGTCCTCTGACCCAAGCCTATGGAAAACTAGATACTTACAGAAAAATAGAAGTACTAGACAGAACCAGGGTATTGCATGGTCCTCGGACCCAAGCCTATGAAAAACTAGATACTTACAGAAAAATAGAAGTACTAGACAAAACCAAGGTATTGCATGGTCCTCGGACCCAAGCCTATGGAAAACTAGATACTTACAGAAAAATATAAGTACAAGACAGAACCAAGGTATTGCGTGGTCCTCGGACTTGAAGCCATGGAGAAAATAACTATCTGGAGAAAAACCTAAGCGTTACCTAGAGTCAAGATATAACACTGTCCTTAGATTTATATTTGAAGGATAACAGATGATTTCATGAGACTAACTCCAGAATAGAATACAAATATCGAGCAGAATATTATAGTAAAGCAAATAAAAGAAAACATCTGTAGTTGGAAGCAAAGTATTAAGCATTCAGCTCAAACAGAAAGTATTCAATTTCCTTACAACGCCACTGAGGCAAGAAACAAAATGAAATAAAAGAGAGAATGAAAGAGAAAATAAACAAAATTATCCTATGTCGTATACTAGTCTCCCCAACTCAGTAGGCAAATTAATTCGATAAGAAAATCAAAAGGCTTTAGCCAAGGCCTAAGGGCTTTGTCTCGAAGGGTCTGCCAGAGGCCTCGCCACGTCTTGTGGTATTTCCTGACCCTCGGTTATAACTCCCCCCAACATTCTCTGGGGTTTAACCTCCTCGGATGGTTGGTCAGTTAAAGATATGTCCTCGGCGGTCTTATCGTGACTCTCAACCGCTGGTAATGAGGACCCCTCCTCGGGAGCAGCAGAGGTAGTCTCGCGAATTACAATAGGATAATATACCCTGTCCTCCCTCCTAAGGTCAGAAGAGGCATCAACCCCTGCTTGGTGTAGGGCTTCATGTCAGGCGGTTCAAACAGGTACTTATACTCCCCCTTAGGTTCCCCAAATGTAACTGCCTGCCCATAAAAGCAGGAGATCCCCACCGAACAATTACCATCACACCGTTGAAAGTGGAAAACGTGGTGCCGCCAAAATTTAATGTGGGTACACATTAAGTCATGAAACGCAAAAAACGCACATCGGGCAGTCGAAAAGTCGCCAGCATTAGCACGAACCGAAGTGGGGCGATTTGACTAGAGGGCCCATAGGTATCAAAACCCTCCTCCCCATCCAAGGGAACATGCAGCAGGGTTTTAAGGGGCTATTGTGGGGCCCATGGGCCTGACAGCCTCAGCCCATCGCGTAGTAGGCCCAAGGCCGGCGCTGAGGAAGACTGACCATTCAAGGCTAAGTTGGGGAAAGCCTCTTTTTTGACCCACGCCGAGGACCTCTTCGTCCTCGGCATACTAAGGATAATTTTTGGGAAGGGACAAGCCCATACCGAGCTGTCACATTCACACTTAATGCATTCACCTAACCCCTCTGGCCGCATTAATGGGGTTATAACCCCTTAGCAGGGCAACGTTGATCAGAGTGAACCACTTAAGTACTGATAAGGCCTCTGATGGGATGGACGGCCAGAAGAGAGGCGAATAGATGATCAACAGATGGAAGAAGGAGATAGGAAGAGGAAGACTATATAAGAAAAACAAGTAAAGTAAGCAAAGGAGGGGGGGAAAAGGAGAAGGAAATGAGCTCCTCGGCCACGGTCCGAGGAGCATCCCCCCAGTTGTAAATAAACTCTAAGTATTTTTTCAATAAAAGAGAGTTCATGCTTGGTGAACGACGGCCAGCGCCTAAACCTTTAACCCACTCTCTACAAATTTATTGTTTGGGCTTGTTGGGCTGAAAACCCATTCATACTCAGGGTCAAATCCAAATTGAGTCCCCACAGTTATCAATAGAATTTTTTGTGTCAAAACCAATTTGATATGAAGTACTTGGAAGACTGGTCACATCCTAAAAGTTAAACTTTGGTAAGATTCAAAAATTAGAATGTTGGGTCTATCTCAAACTACTAAAATAGATTAGATTCTAGCCAAGTATAGCATGTGATACTTCAAGAAATGATTGCTTCCTTTTAAGTTTGAAGTTTCTTTGTAAAGGACTGTAGTCCTAAGACATATAAAAAAGGAAAAACATATAAAGACGGTTCCTTACAATGTTAAAAGGAAGTCTCAATTATGTTATACTAAATACTAGGCCAAATATCTATTTTACAGTGGGAATAAAGCATATACTGAAGTATCTTAGGAGAATGGGAGATTATATGCTCGTCCACCAAAGTGAGAGTTTGATAGTTACTGGTTACACCACTGACTTGTAGTTTGATTGTGATTCATGAAGTTTGACTTTAGGATATGTGTTCACTCTAGGTGGTGAAGATACACATTAAGCTTAAGTATCATCTCATTAGAGAGATATGAGTATGTGGGATGTAGTAGTAGAAAAGATAATTTATGAAATAAATTTAGCTGAAACTTCTTTCTAGACCTTGCCTTAGAGTGACTGTGATTTACTCTAAAGGGAAATAAGTGTCAGATGTATAAGTAAAATTGTCTTTGAGGGCAAGTGGGAGATTATTAGGGTTTATGGCCTAAAATAAAAATTTATTGGCATGTTGTAAATAATTAAATTGTTTAATTATAGGAAACTATTTGTAAATAAACTAATTGGACATTTTCATAGTCCTTGAGATGCATTGTATATGATTTAGTTATAAAAGATATCACAAGTTCCTTGTAAACTCAAAATATAGTTTGTAGTCAATGATGAAATTATGCATTTCATCTGTGAGGACTATAACACATCAACTAAGATGGTTTGTCTTGATTATGGAAATGGAGACTTCTAGTTAATGTGTTGATGTGTCTTAAGTGTGTAAGACATATTGAACTGGACCACTGTGAGATTAATTATTCAATTAACAACTATCACCTCAATAATTAATCTTACGACTTCTAATTTCATAGACTCTTAATCCTGAGAGGATAGTGAACCCGATTATGAAATGTAGGTTACTTTGATATATCAGGAGTGAGATCTAATTTAATGGTTAAAATTTCAGTATGTTGGATAACTATACGTAGTGTTGAGGGAACACATATTCTCAAAATAGAATTCATAATCTCTTTCATAGAGACACATAATATCCCCTTGAGATAAGTTTAATGGGAACTAGTTATTCAGGGCCGGCCACTTTAGTAAAGAGTTACTAAAGTTCATATTTTATGAAATTAGATTTTATAAATATGAATAACTAAAAGATTAAATCGGAGACTCAAGGAATAAAATAGTTGTTTACAAAGTGACAGTTTAATTATGACTTTGTTCACTATAGATATTTCATGGAGGGGTCAAATGATATTATATTAAAGTCTTGAGATATAATTTATTAATAAGGCCTAGTGTGCAATTATATTTCTATAGTGGTACTTGTTATATAATTAATGGTAATTTTGAACTTATCAAGAGTTGATAGATAAGTCTAAAACCCATTGGAGCTAGAGTCTTATTAGTTTCTTTTGTCCTATCCCAAGCTACACACTAAACCCCAATTGGGCTGGCCCAAAAGGCTAATTCAATTAGATAATCAGTTTTTATTTAATAAGAGTTATTAAATAAAGTAACTGCCAAGGCATCTAATATATACGTATGATTAAAAGAAGAGAAAACACTTTTTCTTTGAAGAATCTTTTGAATACACTTTTCCAAAAAGGAAAATCAACGTACATAAGAACTGATTGAAAGCCACTCATCTTGGGCACCACGTGGAATTGGGATGAAAATTGAAGATATTCTCAAGTCTTGTTTTTTAATTTTACTACATCAAGGTACGCTTTCTTTTCTTTATTCTTGAATTCAAAGTTATATGTTATCTCTCATGAATGAAGTAGATCCTTGTGTTGCTTTCACTGTGGGTTTTGTATGAGATGCAAAACCAGCTTTTCCAACACAAGGTCCGTTGCTTTAAGTATCTGTATACACTTTGTGTGTTTAACTTGGAGAAGGCTGAAAAGTTGAAGCAATCTCTCCCTCCTGATCTGTATGAAAAAATTACTTTTTATTAAGATAGACCAATCCAGAACCGGTCTGTGATTAATAGGCATGATGGGTGCATTTGGTGTCTTATTTTGGTTTCTTATCTTTCATCTTTGGGTACTGGATTATTCCTATTAACAATTAGCTAATTTTTGCTGGGTTTTCTTGTCTGCAGGTTTGAGCATGCAAGGCCTATGAAAATGGGATCTAGACCAAGCATGTCAAATGGTTACTAGAAAGAATGAAATTTTTCTTTAATTTATGCCTTCTCAAAGTAATTGAAATACTGATTTTATAGTTTGTGCCTGTTCATCCATTAATTGCTAGATGGATGTGACCCCTGAAAAGCATTTGAAAATCTGAATTCGAGAATTTTGCATTATTACAGTTTCCTTTAGACTCTTGTTTCTTTTTTCAGTTTGTTCAATTTATGGATGGTTGAGCTGGATTCTTTATCTGTACCTTTTCGATTTAAAATTAGTTTGAGGCTAAGCAATTTCTTCGATTGTTTTGCAAATAGAATGGTGCTCCTGGGCTGGACTACACTGTTAGAGGCTAGACTAGCAGCAACAGCAATATAGTAATGTTATAGTGAAAACTTTTTCACGGAAAATGCTTTCCATTGTAGAATGTTAGGTTCCAAACATGCATATCATAAGGACTTTGTAGGTGTTGCCGTTTCTCTCAGTTAAAATATATTTGTGGACAAGCTTTTCCAGAGCACAAAATAATAGATTTTAAGAGGAAAGATTCCTTTGTATAATTTCTGCTTTGAAGCTTTTCAAAGTACACCTACCTATGTGTGATAGGTGCAGATAAAAGAGTTGGATGAGTGTAAAATGGAGAGTTAAAGACGGACGTTAATAAATGCTAAAAGTACTAATTATATTTGTTGTAATAAATGGATGCATTAGATATTAACGAGAAAATTTATAAATAGGACAGACATGAGACATTAGAAATATACAAGGGACCACCATGCACCCTTGGCGCGATGGTCATTCCACAAGTATTAAGTGTTTGTGGGGAGGGGCAAGAGCTGGAGTTTAAGTCTCTAGGAGGGAGTTTTACACATACACTTAAATTAGGCTAGAGTAAAATATCTATCTTGTATTAAAAAGAAATATAAAAGGGACTTCATAATAAATTTTGGCGACATTAGTTACGGATCCTTAACCTTTTCTAAAATCAATTTGTTACTTTCTTAATTAATACGTCATTTTAACTGCTCCTCCTTCTAGTGTTAATATGGTCTTTCTCCAATTGTTTTTAGCCCTTCAAGTTAAATCAATGCACTTTTTCTTACTGGGCGTTTCTTATGCACATAACCAAATCATTTGAAACCACTTTTATCATCAACTGAATTTCTTCATTTCCAATTATATCTTTTTTTTTTTTTTTTTAATCTTTTTGTGTATTTTCACTTTTCATCTTATAGTTCTCATTTTAACTCTACTCATTTTATGAACATGTTGTTTTTTATCGGCCCATTTAATAACATAGTGCATATATATATATATATATAAGCAGAGATCTTATTCGGTAAAGTATGAGGTTCTGTTAAGTGGCGCATTCTATGCAAAGAGAATTGAAATATTCTCAAGACCACATTAAAGATAAGAACAAATTAAAAATAGAATTTTTGTTTCATTTGGTTTAATGTTTGAAGACTTTTCTAATTAGCAAATAAATATTCTTTGTATCCTTTAATTCAATGTTTCAAGACTTTTCATTCCTCACACATACACACAAAACTCTTTGCATTTTAATTCATCATTTTCACCATTTGCACTTCTACCCCTTTATATATACCTACCCATAATCCTTCATGCTATCCCATGTCAAATACACATAGACAAAAAAATTATGTTATTTACTTTCAATCTTTCGACGACACCTAACTAGCTCTAACATTGTTGTTTCATTTAATCCTAACTCATATGAGTTGTCTACAACTAAGGAAAGGGGGCTCGCGTTTTATATTGAATAATGCAACAATTACGATTTTGATGTTAAGGTTAGATGTTGTGGATTTGTGAGTTTTGTAAATGATGTGATTGACTATGGGTGTTTTGGATATGTATTTTGTTTTAAAATTAAGGAGAAAAAGAAAGACACATTCTATAAAAACTTTTATTCTATAATATTCCTCCAATTTATATATATACATATATATATATATATATTTAATTTCTCATTACTTCAATTAAATAATTATAATGGATATGTGTGTTCAATTTTTAATTATTGCTTTTTATGATCAAGGGTTTGGTTTACCTCCAGTACTTTTTTTAAATAACAATGGCAAGTGGTAATAGGTTTTAATCTACACATTTTATATAGTTAGTGGGTGATGTGACAATTTCTCATTAAAATAAAAGGAGATTTTATTTTAAAAAGTACCGGAGGTAAGCCAAACCCTATGATAAACTCATTTCTAATAAAGTTCTATAACAAATACGCTATAATACATATATAACATTTTCCAAAACCATCTTATATAAAATATTACAACATTATCCGTGCATTGCACGGCTAAACTTACTAGTTGATCTTAAATCTTAGAGCAGTCTAGAGTCTCTAGACAATAGAAACATATAAAAAAAAAAAAAAACCAGGGGCAACTCCACTTGGAGCCTAGGGGGTTCAAATGAACCCCCTGAATTGAACCCAAAATAAAAAATAAAAATAAAAAATTTATAAAATTTTTACTGTTTTGACACTTAAAATAAAAAATTTGAACACCCTAACCTTAAGCCGAATTGAAATAAACTTAAATATAATCATCTTAACAATATCTTGATCTTTTTAAACATGGAAAAATCTCAATAACAAATCAATTTGATCTAAAATATGAGAAAAAATTTTAATAACCTCTAATCTTAAACCTTAGAAAAAGCTCATTTAGATCTTAAGAAATTTTAAATTAATCAATCAAATGAGAAATTAGTGGATGAATGATTGCTTGACTATGTACATTGAAACATATGTAGCTAGTAGAATTGATAATGAAGATATCGTGCAATAATTTTAAAATATGAAAAACCATAGAAGGCAATTGTAAAACTCTATGTATTAAAGATATATATATTTTTTTTTTTGTAATGTCAATATATTTAATTTATCTTTTTTTAAAAAAAAAATTGTATAATTTATGTTTCTTATTGAACCCCCTAAAAAATAATTCTAGACCCGCCACTGCAAAAAACATAAAATAGGAAAGTTAAAAATAGGAGACGAAAGGACCCACCACTCAACCTCCTTGCTAGTATTTTTCTAGTAGTAAAATCCACCGACTCTTGCAAAACCTAACATTTGTCATTTGTGTGCATTAATGTAACTTTATGCCTTTTGTTAATGCTTAAAGGTTGATTAAAAAGAAAATATTACCTCCATAGCACTTTCATAACAAATCATAAGTGATAAATTGTTATTGGTTCTAATTTGAACCTACCAATAAAACCAATTTTTATCCATTAATCTATAATAAATTATCACTTAAGATTTTTTATGAAAATATTGTGAATATACCATTTTCTGATTGGAAATTGTGAAAAAAAAAATAAAAAGTGGCAGATTCATGTAAAAGAGACAATCAATCACAATTTGTCAAATAAGATGGTTGTGAAAATAATAATGAAATTGTTCGTGGTCCTAAAATAACAATAAAAAATTAGTAAAAATATATATGTTGAAAAATTATTTGTTAAAGAGTTAATTAAAATATAATTATACTTAAAAAAAAAAGTAAGAAAATAGAAGGTGTAAATAAACAAATAAATTGAAAAAAGTCTTTAAAAAAGAAAAACCTATATAAGAGAAAAGACCATTGTTCATAAAATATTGGATATTATTAATTGCTTGATAAGAACAAGATATGTGATAGGGATATTTTAGCCATAACTTTAATACAAACAACGTGTAAAAAGGTCGTCGGCACCCATATACCCGTCAGCTTCATGGAAACCAATGGAAGAGTTAGGCTGATGACACCATACGGGACGATCCCACAAGGAGATTCGACAAGTGTCTCCATAGGCCGACAGGAATGTTAGGATGGAGCATATGGCTGACGGATGTGGAGAAGCTAACGGGGTTAAAAAGGTTGATAGGTCAATTTTAGCTTAACTTGATCCCCACGGATATCTATGTAAGGAAATTTATTGTATCCCACAATCAACCCTAATTAAAGGAATCCCTACAAGGAAAGGATTCAGCAAAGTACGTGCATTAATGAGGATCTTCCTTACAAGGAAAGATCTTCTCCACCAAGAAATGAAGGTCAGCTCTACACTACTATAAAAACTCCAAAACCCTCACAAATTAAGGTACGCATAATTTACCCCAGCTCTAGTACTCTAGAGTTGTAAAAGTTTTCTAATTTAACCTTCTGAGGGTATTTGGCAGGTACCACACCGGTACTCTCTACAAGGTCTTCTTTGTTTCTGTTTAGCAGGTTCTATCTAAAGCACATAAGGACCATGCGGCTCACTAACAATTTTAGGCATCATCAATTGGCGCCATCTATAGGGAATCGTAGAGAGTAAAATAGTAACAGCCTACCACTTCTCAGACAAAGAGTTGTATGGTACTCACTCGCTCAATGGCAATCAATAACCATATTGGAGAAGAACCATGCACTATTGCCCTTGAAAGACAGATATAGACCTTAGTGGCAGTGGTGGAATGCCTTACCAAGCAGAACCATGACCTGGAAGAACAACTGCTCCAAAAGGATGTTGGGCTCGACAATCACAAGGAGGAGCAAGAGGGCACCAGCACCAAAAGGAGGAATCGAGAAGGACAGGATGGCAACCATACCCCAAGTAGGCAAAAGCGACAAGATACTAGTAATCCATTTATCACAGATATGGCACCACCACATATGGTTGTGGTGATGTAGATGATGAAGGAAATGATGGACTTCATGATGAACGCCCTCAAGAGGCGGGTGTCAAATGACCTTGACGAGTTGGTTCATCGAACAGACTCGCCTTTCACAGCACCCGTCACTTCGTTCCCCCATCCTACAAAGTTCTGTATGCTACAAATAGAAGCCTATGGCAGTTTAAGGGATCACCTGGAGTCATTCAAAACCCTCATGCACTTACAAGGTGTGGCAGATGAAATCATGTGCCGAGCCTTCCCACCTATGTTGAAGGGTCCCATAAAGGTGTGATTCAGCAAATTGACGCCCAACTCCATTGGTACCTTCAAGGAGCTAAGCGCACAGTTTGCCTCGCACTTTATCGGGGGACATGGGTATAAGAAGTCCACTGCATACCTGTTGAGCATCAAGCAACGGGAGGACGAGACACTAAGGTCTTACATAACCCGTTCCAACAAGGAAGCCCTCTTGATAGATGAATTTAATGACAAGATACTAGATGTTCCATTCACCAATGGTCTACGGAAGGGGAAGTTTTTGTTCTCCTTATACAAGAACGACCCAAAGATGCCCAGCAGGAAAAAGGGACGAAAGATGACTAGAACCGAAGATCGACGAGAGGACAGGCACTCCAAGCCACCCACTGGAAGGTTCACCAACTTCACCCCACTGACTGCCTCGATTGATCATGTGTTGATGCAGGTTAAGGGTGACATGGCATTAACGTGGCCTGGCAAGTTAAAGGGAGTCCCAGCAAGAGGTCTAGGGACAAATATTGCCGTTTCATCGGGACCACGGTTACGACACGTCTAACTACTATAACCTGAAGTAACAAATTGAAGCCCTTATTAGACAAGGGATACTATAACGATTCGTCAGCAAAGAAAGGGCAAATCCACCATAGGAGCAAGTTGTTAGAAGGGATAACGAGCACCCCAGACCACTCATAGGGGACATAAGGATGATTGTAAGGGCACTACGACTTCAAGTTCATCCAAGAAGGCCAAGACTTACCTCAAGATGGTTCAGAACATCCAGCTAATAGGCTTCGTCTCAAAAATGGTGCAAGTCGATAACCCCATAATTGGATTCTCGAAAGAAGACGCTCGATGCCTTCACCACCCACACGATGATGCACTCGTTGTTAGCATTCGGGTAGGGGACTACAATACTCACTGGGCCTTGCTTGATAAATGAAGCTCTGCTGATATACTCTACTACCCAGCATTCCAGTAGATGAGGATCGAGAAAGAGCGACTCATACCAGCCAACGCGCCACTCATTGGGTTCAGAGGAACATGGGTATATCCTCTTGGCATGGTCACATTGCCCGTGACGGTCGGCGACTACCCTAAGCAAATTACTAAGGATCTTACATTCCTTGTTATTGACTGCTCGTCTGCCTATAACGCCATACTAGGCTGACCTACCCTTAACTCATGAAAGGTTGTGACTTCAACCTATCACATGATGATCAAATTCCCTACTGAGTATGGAGTAGGAGAGGTACATGGGGACTAAGTGGCAGCACGAGAGTGTTACATAACAATGCTAAAGATGGATGACCACTTGCAGACCATGAACAATGAAGAACAAAGGGCGGTCGCAGAGCTCGTTAAAGGATTGGAAGAGATACTTCTTGATAACTTTAGGCCCGAGTGAATGACTAGGATCGGCACCTTCACCAGTCCGCCAGTCTGTCAAGCACTCACGACATTCCAATAGAAAACTAGGACATCTTTGCTTAAAGTCATGAAGACATGCTCAGGATCAACCCTTCAATCATGGTGCATAAGTTGAATGTGTCACCCTCTTTTCTACCAATCTGTTAAAAGAAACGAGTGTTCACCCAAGAATGAGACAGGGCTATAGCGAAAGAAGTCCACAAATTACAAGATTCAGATTTCATTAGGGAGGTGTACTACCTCGACTGGCTGGCCAATGTAGTGATGGTTAAGAAAGCCAATAGGAATTGGAGAATGTGTGTAGATTTCACAGACTTAAACAATGCATGCCACAAGGATAGCTAGCCTCTCCTGCAGGTTGACATCCTAATAGACTCGACAGCAAGACATCAGTTATTAAGCTTCATAGACACATTTTCCAATTACAATCAGATCAAATTGGATGAAGCTGATCAGGAGAAAACTTTGTTCGTCACCAGTCAAGGTCTATTCTGCTATAAGGTGATGTTGTTTGTCTCAAGAATGCAAGCGCAACGTATTAGAGGCTTAGGAATAAAATGTTTGTGCATCAAATCAGAAGAAACATCTAAGTTTATGTAGACGACATACCGGTAAAAAGTCGAAGAGAGAATGACCATTTGGACGACCTCAGGGAGACATTCGACACCGTTCGCTCAAACAACATGAAGCTTAACCCGAGCAAGTGTGCATTCAGGGTGACAGCCAGAAAGTTCTTGGGATTCATGGTGTTTCAGAGAGGTATGGAAGTCAACCCAAGCAAGATCCAGACCATAATGGAGATGGCACCACCAAGGAACTTGAAAGAATACAAAGCCTCAACGGCAAGGTGGCCGCGCTAAATATGTTCGTATCAAGGGCAACAGACAAGTGCCTACCTTTCTTCCGCACGCTGAAGAAGTCTTTTGAGTGGACGGCTAAATGTTAACAAGCATTTGAGGATCTAAAGGCCTACCTCTCTTCCTTGTTATTGCTAAGGCCCTTCAAACCAGGGGAAGAACCGTTCCTCTACTTGGCGGTATCCCCAACTGTCATCAGTGCGGCCTTAGTCAAAGAAAAAGACAAGGTGAAGAAGCCCGTGTACTACACTAGCTGGGCACTCCGTGGTGTAGAGGAAAGGTACCCACCAATGGAAAAGCTTGCATTCACTTTAGTTATAGCAACCATAAGCTCAAGCCATACTTCCAAGCCCACATTGTGGTCGTTTTGACAGATAGCCCCTATGGTGAGTAATGAGTAACCCTAAAGCAGCTGGACAGATGGCACTATGGACAATAGAGTTAAGCGAATTTGATGTACAGTACTACTCACATACTACCATAAAAGGACAGGTAGTCGCTAACTTCATTGCGGAATTCACCAACATGGAAGGCCAGGGGGCAGGAGAACATCCCCAATGGAGTATTCACACAGATGGATCGTCTAACAGGCAAGCTAGTGGAGCAGGTATAGTGCTTTGTTCTCCAGAAGGAGACAAGATCGAGTGTATGGTTCACCCCGACTTCCCTGCGACCAATAATGAAGCAGAATACGAGGCCCTAGTGATAGGACTGGATCTCGCCAAGGTCACAAGGGCCATAAGTCTGATTGTATACTGTGATTCTCAAGTGGTCATAAGCCAGGTGAACAGTGACTATGAATGCAAAGGGGAAAGAATGAAGAAATACCTGGAGTAAGTAAGGAAACGGATGGGCGAGTTTCAGACTAAGTTTGTTCAAATCCCTAGGGAAGAGAACGAGCAGGCCAACTGTCTTGCAAAAGTCGCATTAGCAGAATACATAATCATCCCCGATAAGGTACTTTGTTTTATTCAGCTCTTACCTTTGCTAGATGGCGTCTGAGTGTAGAAAATAGACTCAGGAAGCAACTGGACCACACCGATAGTTTCTTATTTAAAAGACGGCACACTACCTGACGGTAAGGAGGCCGCAAGAAAGCTGAAGGTCCAGGCAGTATGTTTCACCCTAATAAAGGATGTCTTGTACAAAAGAGGCTTCTCTCGCCCATACCTAAGGTACTTAGGACCCAAAGAAGCAAACTATGTCATGAAATAAGTCTATGAGGGGATCTGTGGGAACCATTCCAAGTCACGGTCGTTGGTGCACAAGTTGATTCGGGCTGGATACTATTGGCTCACCATGCAAAAGGATGCCCAAGCCAATGTCAAAGTATACGGTAAATGTCAAAGGTTCGGCCACGTCATCAAACAGGCCTTAGAAGAGCTCACTCCAATGACGGCCCCATGGCCTTTTTGCTCAATGGGGGTTAGACATCATGGGCCCATTCCTAATAGCAATGAGGCAGCTGAAGTTCCTAATGGTCGGCATAGATTACTTTACCAAATGGGTGGAAGCTAAAGCCCTTGCCACTATCACAGAGAAGAAAATATGAAATTTTGTATGAAGGAACATCATCTACAGGTACGGCATACCTAGGGTATTGATCTCAGATAACAGGAAGCAGTTTCACAATGACTCGTTCGAAGATTTTTGCTCGTAGTTGAGGATCAAGAATCACTATTCTTCACCTGCCCACCCTCAGGCCAACAGACAAGTCAAGGTAACGAACCAATCCTTGCTCAAAATCATCAAGACTCAGCTATTTGCCCAGAAGAATTGCCAAGCGTTCTATGGGCGCACGGATGATGGCGAGATCACCTACAGGAGAGACACTGTTACAACTAGCATACCAAAATGAGATTGTCATCTTAGCTAATGTCAAACTCATAAGATACAAAGTGGGAAACCATGACGAGAGCAAGAACAATGAAGCTATGCATTTGCAGCTTGACTTAGTGGATGAGGTCAGAATAGCGACTGAACAAAGATTAGCACTGTACCAGAACCTCATGGCCAAGCATTACAACTCGAGAGTTAGGCACAAAGACTTTCAGTTAGAGATCTCATCTTGAGAAAAGTGATAGGCACTATAAGAGATCCCTCCCAGGGAAAGCTAGGACCTAATTGGAAAGGACCTTACAAGATCGCTTCATGGCAGAGGAAGGGAACATACCACCTAGAAATGATAGATGGGCAATAGTTGCACCACCTATGGATCACAAAACACTTGAAAAAATACTATCAGTAGACAACGGCATAAGAACAACACTCCTCATTTCCTTTTAGTTAATTTTTAATTTCTACAAAACCTTTTAAGCCCAAAGGGTAGTTTTTTACTCTTTCAAGAACAATTTTTTACTTATGCACGCATTTATCACAATAAAAGGATTTATTCAAATATGACTTGTTATTAAGTCCACAAGTGGACGAGTTCATCCCATAAGGATGCATTAAAATTATTAAGTCCACAAGTGGATAAGTTCATTATTAGGTCCACAAGTGGACAAGTTCATCCCATAGGGATGCTTTGAAATTATCAAGTCCACAAGTGAACGAGTTTATTATTAAGTCCATAAGTGGACGAGTTCATCCTATAGGGATGCCTTGAAATTATCAAGTCCACAAGTGGACGAATTCGTCCCATGGGGATGCCTTGAAATTATTAAGTCCACAAGTAGACGAGTTTATTAAGTCCACAAAAGGACGAGTTTATTATTAAGTCCACCAAAGGAAGAATTCATCATTAAGTCCCCAAGTGGACAAGTCCATAATTAGATGCCCAAGTGGACAAGTTTATTATTAGATCCACAAATGGACGAGTTCATCGTTAAGTCTATAGGTGGATGAGTACGCCAAAGTAGATGGGTTCATCCTAATCATTCACCAAGTCCTTTAACGGACAAGTACATCCTAAAAGATGGACGGACATACGCATATCTCAAAATAAAGATCAACACATAGAAAAAAATATTAATAGTGACAGATGTAAAATGTTAAATAGACACCACAAATAAAAAGTGTTTACAACAAAGCCTAAAGCCAAGGGCATTTACTACTGTTTGGAAATAAAAGTGGATGCATAAAAAATTAAGAATTAAAGCTAAACGTTCGGGGCGTCCTGGATAGTTGGGTTCGTCATGAGCAAGAGGATCTTCAGCAGTCGAGAGACCAAGGGAATGACAGGCTTTTCAAGTGCAGGTTGAGCAAGGACCACATCGTCGTCTTTCGGGTCCTACTCTATATGAGTGGAATCATCGGTCTCCTTGCTGACGGTGTCTCCAAATGTAGGAGTTGTCAGTATCGAGTTGTCTATAGTGACCTTAAATAAGTCCAGGTTTAGGTAGACGAACCCAACTTGCTTCAGGCAATCTTCAAACCCGTCACCAGAGTACACACTCGCATGCATCGATAAAAGGCTGGGAAGCCTTGAACTCTGCTATGGCGTCAACCTTAGCCATCTCTACCTGCCTACAGATGGTCGTCAACTCCACCTCCTGCACCTTCTTTCAGAGAATGGATTCTTGCTTCAAATTCTCAATAACGGCCGTCAGCTCCTTGTTAACAACCTTCTTGTACTAAATTATCTCCTTGTTTTTGATATCTTGACGCTTCTAGAGCTAATGGATCACTCCCTCTCTGACGACACACTTGTCCTAGAGTGCCTTTATGCACATCGATGCCTAGAAGCAAAAACAACCGTTAGGCAATTTGTTTAACAAGAATAACTAAATAAATGACTTATATTCAATAATTGGTTTTCTTTTCATAAGGAAAAGAAAGATATAAGAAAAGCACACCTAAACTAAGAGAAGCACTTGTATTCTAACGGAGTTGATTTAGGCTTGCCTTCTGTTGTGTCCCACTTCCTTTCTCTTCACTTCCTTCCCTATATTTTCTCAGAAACCAAACAGAGAAATGTAGTGAAAATGAAAAGCATGCATAACAAAATATAAAAAAATATTAGCAGTCTAATGAAAACAAAAAGTAGGATGTCATATCTATATATTCTGACATATTTACCTTGGCTAGGACTCAAGGTATCTTAGAATTGTGTCATAGTACGTAGGATTTTCCGACGCGGGAAAGCTAATCACAGTGAGGTTTCGAGAACACCCTTACCAAATAACAAAGGATATCTAACAATATCGTTAGTTACCTGGTTTTGAAAGAATGTGTGAAACTAGCATCTCGAGTGTCTAAAACTCGAGTTCCAAGATAAAAATCGAGTTTTTAAGTCTCGATTTGTAAGTAGATGGGTCTGATGTGGAAAAAATCCACGTGGAACTCGAGTTTAAAGATTCAAGTTTCATAAATTACAAGAAAATGCCGTTATAGGGCTTAAAAATGCCGCTATAGGGCTTAAAAATCGAGTTATAAAATTTTTTTGCATAAACATGCCGCTATAGGGCTTTAAAATGTCACTATAGGGCTTAAAAATCGAGTTATAAAATTTTTTTGCATAAAAATGCTGCTATAGGGCTTTAAAATGTCACTATAGAGCTTAAAAACGCCACTGGGAACCCTGGTATTGATCACTTATGAAATTTTTTTAAGGAAACGTCGTTATAGGACTTTAAAACGTCATTATAGGACTTAAAAATGCCACTATAGGGGTGATCAAACTATTTTTTTTTTTTTTACATAGAACTCGAGTTTCTAAAACTCGAGATTTGTGTGGCATTTTCAGTCCAAGTCACCAGCAAAACACTTGCAAATCGAGTCTTTGAAACTCGAGTTTTAATATGGATTTCGAGTTTCTAAAACTCGAGATGTTATTTTTCATAATCTTTCCAAGCATTGCTTAACTTACTACATTGTTAAGCTTTACATAGTTGGTCTGCAAATTCCCCCGAGGTTTTGATTCTAACATACGTTTCTGTACTTTGTATTAAACTACTATAAAGTAAGTTTCACCTAACTAGCTGGTCAAAAATGAAAAGGAAAACGCCAAAGGTGTTTGTAGGGCACGTGACTCGCACCTGCCAGCCCTTTTTTTTGGGGGGGGGGGGGGGGTGTGGAAACAGTTTTATAAGACTTTATAAAGTGGTTTGGTCCTAAAAAAAAGGGTTTGGTAAAATGCATGGGTTCCAATATTTTTTCAAAACACAATCTTATCCATGAAAGGTACAATTTGGAAACAAATCTTGTTCCTATCCAGCGAATGAGTAATTATTTGAAAATTCGTTTGGAAACATATTGATGATGCCTAAAATTGTCAATGAGCTGCACAGTCCTTACGTGTTTCAGACAAAACTTGCGAAACAGAAACAAAGAAGATCTTGTAGAGAGCACCGGTGTGGTATCGGCCAAATACCCTCTGAAGGTTATGTTAGAAAACTTTCACAATTCTAGAGTGCCAGAGCTGGGGTAAATTAAGCGTGCCCCTAATTTGTGGGGGCTTTGGGGTTTTTATAGTAGTGTAGAGCTGACATTCGTTTCTTGGTGGAGAAAATCTTTCCTTGTAGGGAAGATCCTCATTAATGCACGTACTTTGCAGGATCCTTTCCTTGTAGGGATTCCTTTTATTAGAGTTGATTGTGGGATACAAGAAATTTCCTTACATAGATATCCGTGGGGAACAAGTTAAGCCAGGTTGGACCTGTTGGCCTCTTTAACCCCGTCAGCTTCTCCACATCTGTCAGCCATTTGCTTCGTCCTAGCATTCCCATCGACCTATGGAGATGCCTGTCAAGTCTCCTTGTGGGGTCGTCTCGTATGGTGTCGTCGGCCTAACTCTTCCGTTGGTTTTCGTGAAGCTGACAGATATGTGGGTGCTGATGACCTTTTTGTACGATGTTTTGGGGGTATTAAAGTTATGACTAAAATATCCCTATCAGCTGCCCCTTACTTCGTGGTACTGTCAGCTTTGGCTAACGAGCCACGGAGTATTAAAGTATTTATGACGTGTTTTATCGATGAGTGTGTCATTAAATGGTGTAAGCATCCTTAAGCTTAAATGCCAGACGACATGTGACACTCACCTCCTCTTTTCATTTTTCCTTATTACATCTTTGCAAATCTTGAGAGAGCGAGAGTTGTCATTTTGTTATTTTTGCTGCCATTTACTTGCTGATCTTGTCACCTTTACAGACTCATCTATTAACCTTAAGTCCGTGAGGGAGCAGGCTACGACGAACTCTTCCTGTCAGGTTATAGGCCCGAGGAAGGATTGTCTTGGTCGTCAGAGAGGGAATCGTCTGCCCAATCTCCTACGATGAGGAGGAAGACTATGACGGAGAGGAAGTAGAGGAGAGAGAGGGAGATGAGGATGAGTGCGACGAGGGTGAAGGAGAGAATGAGGGGGAGTTCGAGGGAGAAGATGAGGGTGAGAGCGATGGGGGAGCTTCTATGGAGGGAAGTTCAAGAAGCCCAGGGGATGGTCATACCCATCCTTTCATCCTTTCCGCGGTATGGACTGTTAATGATTTTAAGCCGACGATGACAACCAAAATTTTTAATAACTTAAGGGATCGTTACCAAATCTCTGATAACATTCCAATTCGTCTGCCTGGGAAGTATGAAAAGTACTACTTTGGGAAGACCACAGACGTCGGCATGTATGACGCCATGTTTGCGGTAGGATTGAGATTGCCTTTGACTGCACTACATCGTCAGTTGGCCATTTTCTTTGGTCTATCCGTCAGCCAAATTACCCTAAATGCTTGAAGGATATTCATAGGGGTTGAAATCCTCTAGGGTCGTCTTAGTGGGGGGGAATCGTTATCTTACCCTAGACGAGTTCTTTTGGTGCTACAGACCATAACATATCTCCTCGTCTTAGGGGATATATCATTTTGTAACGAGGAAGAAGACACTTAAGCTGGTGTTGGACATGCTCGACTCCAATAGAAATTGGAAGGGTAGATACTTTTTTGTTTAAGGAATGGATTGGGTATGCCGTCGGGAAGAGTGGGTGACGATGCCTCATGGTTTTGACAATATCCTAAGTATTGTTAAGAATTTAGGTCTAGCACTATCTGTCCTTTCATTTTTTCTTTATTTATTTTTCTAATTTTTTAACGTCGTCTACTTTTTCTCTTTTCAACTAGCATTTGTCCACGTATAACCGACGAGCAAAAGGCTTTCATCTGTCGGGTGCTTGAGATACCCTTTGACGAGAGGAAGTGCAGGGACCTGATCACCCTTGATACATTGCATGCCTATTGCGGTGGTCCTGTACCGACGTCTGCAGCTCGTAAATTAAACACATACTCCCGACATCGTATGTTCCTATTCCTTAGCTTTTTTCTTCCTGTTTTTTATTTTTTATTTTTTATTTTCATCTACTTATCTAATGTCTGTCTCTTACCATTTGTAGAAATAGAGGCAGCGAGGCAAAGAGCCTTGCTAAGGGCGTCAGCTGTGGCACGTAAGAAGGAGGGGGCCTCCTCGTTAGTTCCCAAGGGCGTCGGCAAGGGAACATCCAAGCAGAACAGTGACAGGAAGGATGACTGTTTGCTGAAGAAAGGACCGGGTGTTCCTGCTGTTGAAAAATAGCCAAAGTAGCTGTTGCCTCCCAAGCCTAGCCATGGAGCTGGTAAAGGTCCAANAATTTGTTTTTTTTTTTTTTTTTTTTTTGTGTGTGTGTGTTTAAAGATAATAAGAATTTAGATCATAAGACTTGGAACTTTTATATATATATATATATTTTTTTTTTATATATGTTTCATAGTAACTAAAGGGAGTGTAAAATCCATCAAATTGGAGTGTATATATATATATATATATATCAGCTTTAGACTTATAAAACCCACATTTCCTATTGTTCTTGATAGACCATAATTGCAAATTTCAAACTTTAGTGCTCTTGTCATTGTTTATAGGGGGTATTGATGCAAAAATTTCTCAGCTGGGGTTGAGTAAATGATGGTTGGAAATCCTATGGCCCATGTCTCAGGATGCCCAAAAGTGCTATACTCACCAATTCTTACTTTACCGGGTAGTTCTTCAAATTGCTTGCCTCAGTTGCCATTGAGATCACAGAGGAAACCAGCCCGGATAAGAGCTACATCCGCTGATACAGGACATAGTCACCCACCCTCTAATGTGAAAACTAAGAACCCATTTTCTTTGGTTTTGGATGTTCCTCAAACTATTTGGAGGCAAACATTGCGGCCATTGAATGATTTTGGGTTTAGTCGGAAGAGCATTTGGGAAGGTGGGGTTGGGTTGTTTCTAGTGTCTGGTACTGTTCTCATAGCTTTTAGTTTGTCTTGGTTGAGGGGGTATCAAATGCGGCATAAATTCCAGAAGTATCAGGCTGTGTTCGAGTTTGCTCAAGCTTGTGGTATTAGCATCGGAACACCAGTGAGGATTAGAGTGGTGAATGTTGGCAATGTCATCCGCATTAATCCTTCATTGAAAAGTATTGAAGCAGTTGTTGAGGTGAGTTTGACACCATAATCTTGTTACGGATGCTTAATTTTGTTCATGTTTCCCTCTTAACAATGAAATTCTTGAATGTGATCAAGATTTTGTTGATTTTACTTGGTGTATGTATTTTACTTTAATGCTCTTTGTAGGTTGATGACGATAAAACAGTCATACCTCGAAATTCACTTATAGAGGTGAACCAATCGGGTCTTCTCATGGAAACTTTAATTGAAATTACACCTCACAATCCAATTCCAACACCTTCAGTAGGGCCACTTGACCCAAAATGTTCTGAAGAAGGTCTAATTGTATGTGATTGCAAAAAGATAAAGGGAAATCAAGGAGTAAGTTTGGATGAATTGGTGGGGATATTCACCCGTTTGGGACGTGAAGTGGAGGACATTGGTATTGCCAACCACTATTAACTGGCTAAACGAGTTTTATCTGCTATCGAAGAAGCAAGGCCATTGCTCTCAAAGGTAGGATGTGCATCTCTTGGTTTATATGTTTAACTGAAAATAGTTATTGACTGCTTTGTTGAACTAGATAACGGTATTACTATTGCAAATGCCAAGCAAGTTTATGGAAAAATGAAGAATTTGTTAGTAAAGATATAGAATGTATTAGCTACATACTTTCCTATTAAGCTACCCTATTTGATTTATTAAGATAGGTCAAGGGTCTATGTGCGAGAAATTGTTAGGCATCTGTTTACAAGGGAAAAGTGCAGACCAAATGAATGTACCTAATCTAAAGAATTTAACGGAGCATTGCCCTTTAGCATCGGAAACCGATTACATCCTTAAACATATCCAAAGAGATGTGGCAGTGGGGCAGTCCTTAAAGATTATGGATGAAGCTTTTTGATATATGAAAAGTGGATTTATTGCAAAGCTTAAAAAAGTTCAATTCTTAAATTGAATATATGTGGAGTGGAGTGAGAGTAGCTTTAGAAATTGCCATATAAACAATTGAATATTCATGGAGATAGAAGTGAGCATTATACAAACTGAAAATCTAGTGTATAAGTTACATAGTTATGGAAGTTACATCTCGAGTTTGCAGTGTTGACCCTTAAAAACTTGATTTCTTTAAGAACTTTCATGTTGTCCAATTATTTTCTCAATTTAAGACAATCCTTGAGGAATTCACCCGTTTATATTCTTGTAGTCCTCTTCAAGATCAAATTTTCAAAATTGTTTAGGAGGGTTATTGTCATCAGGGAATTGGCAAAGAGTGTAAATGAGATAAACATCCTAGTCTGCCATCTGTGTCTAAGTTTGACAAGTCCACTAGCAAGAATTATCTTCTTGAGCATTGTGTGTTACAGTCTTAAAGAAATTAGGTGTAAGACGTATTGTGAGTGGGAACTTCTGACATCTTTGGCTTTGGCTTTAAGAGAATATATAATGCCTTCATTGTTCTACAGTTATGCTATTTACGGGTAGCATTTGGACATTTTCCACAGTTAGTTATTGGGGGAAAAGTAATTAAATCAGATGGGAAAGAGTCATTTAAAAAGTTGCCTAATGGGGCTGTGATCCTTCAAGGAATCTCACTTGGAGAAATGTCAGTGTTATGTTGAAGAAGTTAGTAGATCTTTCACAACTCTAGATATATTGACACACTTTAGACAAGTTTCCAGCATATCTTCTCTTGCATTTAAGCTTACCTGATCCTTGCATATTGAGTTATATTATCTATTACTGTTGCTGTGTCTATTTGTTTGTCATAGAGAACTGCATCATGGCAAGTAATATAACTGTGTTTCATTATTCATGTTAAAACTAAAATGGTGAACTGTTCTAGTTTATCCTAGCTTTTGTCAGGGACATGGTAGCAGTGCCTGTTGTATTGCGCTAAGATTCATGACAAGTTGGGAACTTCAACAATATTTAGGAAATTCATTATGCAGGAGACATTGGAATTTGTGTGCCTATGTTATGTCCATGTGCATGCATCTATATAACTAAGAAAGATCCATTTGTGTAATCAGCATTAATGTCTCAGATCAAAGCCCTGACTGAAGATGTTCAACCTTTGCTTGCTGAAGTTCGTGATAGTGGTTTGCTACAGGACGTTGATAAATTAACCAGAAGCCTTACAGAATCCTGTGAGGAATTGAGGTGAATTGTCCAACCTTTATTTTATGTATAAATTTGGACATAAATATTCATGGAGAGGTATTGACACCTTGTATCACATGGTTACCGTTTTAGTAGATTCCAACTAATTTCTAACACTTTATACTGCGAAAAGGATCCTTGCCATTTGCCATGGAAAGAGATCTTAATCCTTTTCGCTTTTCCCTACCCCGAAAAGGAAACCATTTTATTTTTTTTTTTTTTTTTAATTTGTGCAGAAGGGTACATTCATCTATCATGACCCCTGAGAACACTTCACTGATTCAGGATTCTATTCAAACTTTGCTTTTTACCTTGAAGAACATTGAGGTGAGATCCTAAATTGACAAACTGCCTAAAATCTTTGCTAATTATAAGTCATGAGCTGTGTTTATTTATTTATTAATTTTTACCCTTACATTTCCATTTCTCGGTCCAACCACCATTGCAGAATATATGCTCTGATATTCAGGGATTTATGGGTGATGAGGCTACAAAACAGAATTTGAAAGCACTTGTCAGGTCCCTTAGCAGGCTAATGTGAAGACAAATGAAAGTTGGAAATAGGGAAACATATTATGACAGTTAATTAGATGGTTAAAAATGGTGCTCTTCTTCCATTGTCATTTTAGGGAGAAACTGAAGTTTGTCCTTTTTGGGATTTTCTTTTGGTTGCACTTGCATAGAAAGGCTTTGATGCTAAAGGTAAAAGTTGCATACTTTTATCTGGTTTAAATGTGAATTCTAGTCAAAGTGCATTCTCAGCATTTAGCTTGGGGGTTCCGTCCGTTTATTGCAAAGGGTTTTATTGCAACATCAAACGTATGATCATGGATAAATTTCTCATATCGGGTTGTCTCCTTCCCTTTAATTTTTAAAATTTGAATTTGCAGATGCAGCTAAGGAAAAAGAATGCCTAGATTAGCTCGTGACATTTGGAATTTGTAACTGATGCTTTACAATCCAATGGGACTGAATTACATTCCATTTTATTAGGTTCTTTGTTTTTTCACTTGTCATTTTACCCAAGTTGTCTAGTAACTTATAAGTTATAACTAGACAACAGTTGTTGCCATTCAGCCAATATTTTTCTGTATGCCTGGCAATTTGAGACTTGATTTCCATGATTATGCCAAAGACTCCTTGTTATAATTGGGTGGTGGTTGTCTTGTCCCTACTAGTATATTTGAAGAACACATCTCCAGTACGAGGACATGTAGCAGCTTCTAGAGCATGTATTTGCGGTGCCTTGATCTTCTCACTTACATGGAAATGCAATTTTTGTTGCAAGGTAGGACATGGAAGTTTAGTGGCCCCAAGAATAGTCCAATATGAACAATCAGATTTATGTGCTATCCATATAGAAAAGGCCGTGCAGCCAAACCCTAGCAAGATACACTTGCTTCACGCTTGGCAATGCCATTCCCACCCTGCAACTCCCATCAAGTTAAGACAAAGCAACGCCATGGTGGTCCTAAGAAGTTGAACATTAACTATCCGTTTAGCAAAGATTATTTTTGCAAAATTATTTTACTATTCAACTTAATTTTGCTATTATTTATGGGTCTCACTGTACTTTTTAGTACCATTCATGAATCTCACTGTACTATTTTAGCTAACTTTTACCTTTATTTACAGTACTTTAAATAAAAAGTTTTCCGTTTCAGCAAAATAAGCAGATTCCAAACAGATCTTAAATAAAAATATTAAAAATTAGCTGAAATAGTATAGTGAGACTTATAAAAAGTATCAAAAAGTACAATGAAACTCATGAATAGTATCAAAAATAAGTTAAATAGTAAAATAAGTTGGCAAAAATAATTAATGCCAAATGCACGAGAAATTATAGAGTCCTCTGGCAGACAAGTGATGTGGAGGAGATCTTATGGAGGAGATCTTCAACTCAACTCTTCAATTATAATCCATGTCGGCCAAGTCAATACCAGACTCAACCTTCTTCATTATCTTCACTAACACTGAGAGAATTTCATCAAAATTAATATCTTTCTTTCTCAAATAATTAATTTCACCTTGGATATCCTTAATCCAATTTCTTGGCTCCCCCTCAACAGAAGCACAAATATTGTCGAAGCTAACTGCTTGATGTTCTTCAGTATACCTCCTTTCAAAAGGTTCAACAATATCTAGTGGAGGATATTGCTCCCCCTGCTCAAGACCTTCATGATCTTTCACTTCGTCATTCTTCTTAGCATCATAATATTTTTCATCAAATATCACTTTCTCATTTAAATCACTTTCAGGTAGTGAGAATTTTACTCTCTTGGCTGCAAAACCATTACTATCAACTCTCAACTGTGGAGTTTTCTAAAAAACTTTGACTGTATTGGACTTTTTCTTACAAGCCCTCACATGAGTTCTGTACATGCCACAACAAGCATGCCCTCTAGCAATAACTAATAATCCTTACAAAGTTTCCATCTTCCATTACCAAGATGGTTACTATAACCCACTTGATCCAAAGCAAAAGTAGACAACACATTCATCCTTAAATCTGGAACATGCCGTACATCCTTCAATATTAACGTGCAACCAACATTGGTCTTGATGCACACATCACCAATTCCCACAATTTTTTGAATAACTGGAGTTACCTATCTTCACAACACCAAAGTCGTCTGCTTTGTATGTAGTGAACAACTCTTTTGCCGGGATAACATGGTGAGAAGCTGCTGAATCAACAACCCACTCAACATCATTCTTAGCAACATGCTTACACTTTTGCTCTTCAAGAGAGAGCATCAAAACATCCTCATGAAACACAACTGCTGCAGTATTCTTCTCATCATCATTCTTTTCATCTTTCTCTTCATTTTGTTCTTTATTCCAATGCTAGCAGTTTCTTTTTACGTGACCCTTTTTCCCACAATGGAAACATTCTCTTATCTCTTTAAACTGAGATCTACCTTTTGACTGTGACCTGTCATTGGATTTGGCTCGATCATCAAGCCCTCTGCTTCTATTTCTGCCCCTGTTCTCCATAACAAGAGCTTAATCTTGTGCATTGTTTATACCAGCATCTCTTCTGCGAACCTCCTCACTTAGAATCAAATCTTGAATATCATCATATTTGAGTTTGCTTTTTCCTGCAGAATTGCTCACTGTCATTCTCATGGCCTCCCAAGTGTTTGGAAAAGAAGCCAAAACAATTAATGCACGGGTCTCATCGTCAAAATCAATCTCCACAGAGGACAATTGATTTGTGATGGTGTTAAACTCATTTAGATGCTAAGCTACAAGAGTACCTTCCACCATCTTCAGATTAAACAACTTCTTCATCAGATGCACCTTATTGTTAGCCGAAGGCTTTTCATACATACTAGACAAAGACTTCATCAAATCCACTGTCGTCTTTTCCTTCATAACATTGTGTGCAACTGATCTTGTTAGAGTTAATCATATAACTCCTAGCATCTGTCTATCAAGAAGACTCCATTCTTCTTCTTCCATACTATCTGGTTTCCTTCCCAAAAGAGGAGGACGTAATTTCTTTCCATACAGATAATCTTCGATTTGCATCTTCTAATAGCCAAAGTCTGTGCCGTCAAACTTCTCAATTCCTGACGTCTTTCCCTCTTCTCTGGCCATTACTTCCAGTTGAACCTACGCCTTGATACCACTTGTTGGGAAAAATTCTATATAACTATGAATAAATTTTAGCAAGCACAGCGGAAACACACCCACACAATAACACAAAGATTTACGTGAAAACCCTTTCTCCTTGAAGGGAAAAATCACGGGACAAATTTCAAATAATTTTACTATATTAAATAGAGATTACAATACTTAGAGATATAACTTGAGTAAAGAAAAACTCTTTTTCTTTTCACTCACTACTTACTTTCTCACTATATATTTTCTCTTCTCTTTTTGCTTGCTCTTACTCATGCACTTAGTCCTCACACTTTGGGACTTCACTTCTTTTTTCCCACTCTCTTCACTGGCCGAATGGCCTCCCTATTTATTTGTTTTACCTTTTCTTCTTTTCTTCCTTTCACACTCCTCTCTTCAAATCACAATAAATACAAGCCACTTACTTTGACTTTGCTTCATCCAATTTCTGCTCTGCCAGCCGAATGACTTGCCTTTTGCTTCTTTCTTTTCTTTCTTCCTTAGCATGTCCAACACGCCTAAGCCAACCAACCATGCTGACTTTTGTACATGATGAAGAAAACATAAGAAACATGAAGACATGCTCATTAAATGAGCATGTCTATTACGTGGGCTGGATTCATGGTGCAGTGCACCCAACAGCAGTTGCATAATCACTTGAGCATCCAAATAGGCATCGCAGGAGAAACACCAAACTGACAGATCACTGTTTCCAAAAAGTAAACAGAACATGACCAAGACAGCTTTGTAAAAAATTGCAGAGAAAATTAAAGAAGACAATTTGAAGAAAATAATGCTAATTGTAATATGTATACCTGATAGCTGAGTGCCAGGCAATGATTTGACTGTTGAAAATGCTGCAGGATATGCTTGTCACAAAACGGCTACAGAACCAGTTCTCATTTGGGTGTTGGCACCTTTCAAATGTCAATGCTTCCACAGATTAGATAATGTGATATACAGTTCAACAGCCAAGCTTTGCTTAAGGTTATTAAATTATCATTGGCATACATAGCAAAATATAAAATCTAAATGTTTCTACAACTGAGGGCTTTTTAAGGACTAAGCTAGACTACAGAGGTGAGGACATGAGTCATTACCCATAAATTACTCGAAAGATTAAACAATATTTAGAAAGACAGCAGTGAATATTCTAGTTTGAGCTTGTATCCAGTTTTAGTTTCATTATGTCAAGGTCACACATTTACTAAAGCAAGTATGCAATAAATTGTTAACAGAATACGAACCTTACTTAGATTCAAATCAAACCTAGCTTTTGCAGAAAAATAAGGGGCCTTGACTCTTACTTTCAGTCCCAAATGGATCTGTGTTCTTCCTTTCATCTCAAAAATTTGTGTAAATTGTAAAATATTCTAAGATTTATAGGTAAATGAGTATAGAACTAGACAGCTTCACTTCTTAACAATGTTTTTTATTTTTTTGGAATGCCAAAGGTAAAATATATAACCATCCTCTCATGCAGTTTAATACAATACTATTGACACTATATAGATTTCTATATTACAAATCTCACCACAAGATAACATTATTTGCAATTGTTCTAATCAAATACTTGAACCTACAGACTCACTCACCCACATCACTCTACAATGGGGTTACAATTTGTGTTCTTCTAATTGAATACTTTGACTACATGAGTTGACTCAAACACGATCTATTTAACAATCATGTCAAAACCCTAGAACATTAACATAGCCTGTTTAGTAAGTAGGTAGACAACACATGATTCACGTAACACTTAATAAACATGTAGTATTGTGTTGACAAAGACAACATATTTAACTTATTTAATAAACAGGTTGTGTTGTATTGAGTCTATTGGCATAGACCTAACTCATTTCAACCCATTTAAATATGAATATATGACTCAAAAATTGACACGATTGACATTTATGTATTTATACGCACATAAATTACAATAATTTTAATTAAAAAAAATTCTATACCCAGTCTCTTCATGTTGATTGCGGGTCAAGCAAGTCAGCACAAAATTGACCCGTTTATTAATCATGTCACACCCATTTTTCACACGAGTAATTTTAGTCTAGTGAATGATTTCAATTGTTGAAATGGATGGAAGTAGTTGATCATAACAATTCTAAAACAAAATGGGTGTGATTATAATTTTTTTAAAAAATAAATAACAATGAATATTTTGTGAAAAATAGAAATGATAAAAGTAAAGTAGAGTACAGCAGAGTTGGGGAATGAGAAAAAGAAGTAAACCTGTAGCAAGAAGTATCGGGTGTGGGAATGTGAGCGAGGTCAGACGACAGAGAAGCCAGATGGAGATGGTCAAAGCTTGTTCGAGCTTCAACCCAACCTGATTCTGCTCCGTATGTTGATAGCAACTCTTCTTCTTCTTCTTCTTCTTCTTCTTCTTCTTCTTGCTGAAGTTGCACTTGAATTTTGTGGTCCTAACTCAAGATTATTCAGAAACCCATATAACAAAACATACAAAGAAGAAGAAGAATTGTTGGTTTGATTACCTGTGGCTGTGGAGTAGAGGAAGAAGATGAACCAGCTTATTGATTCGCCATTCAGAGATACAGACAGAGGAACCGTAGTGTTAACTTTCAATAATCGTGCGGAAGCTGAATCGTCAGATAATACGACGACGCTTCGATCATTCAACTTTGGGAGTGCTATAGAGCCTCTTAGAGCATCCAACCTAAATGTGCTAAATGTAGACATGGCAAAACGGGTCAGACCCGTTTGACCCGACCCGTTTGACCTGCAACCCGTTTGACCTGCAACCCGTTTGACCTGCAACCCGTTTGACCCGTAACCCATTTGACCCGTTTTGACCCGTGACTCGTTTTGACCTGCGACCCGATTGACCCGATCTGAACCCGACCCGACCCGCCCGTTTTTCCACGTCTACCAACGTTGAGTAGATTGAGATTGAGGTGTAATTCTTATAAGATATTTACTTATTCTTTTTCACTTAATATGTTATGTACTCCATTATAGTTTGTCATTCTTTACTTGCCACCTTCATTTTCTCTTCCTACTTTAAACATATCAAAAATTATACCAAGATTAGCTTCTAGAAAGCTGGAATAAGAGTTGCACCAAATTTAGGTATCAAGTGTTTAGTGGTAATTGGTAAGTGGTAATAGTATCACCAATGAAAATCTAATCACAGTTAAGGAACTTAGAAACAATTGACAAATTGCATCTATTTCCAAAAAAAAAAAAAAAACTTGTTTGAAAAATACGGGTCAACTTGACTCGTCCCGCGACCCGTTTGACCCGTTTAAAAATGACCCGTTTTGACCCGTAACCCGATTGACCCGACCCGACCCGACCCGCCCGTTTTGCTATGTCTAGCTAAATGTGCCAAATACATATTTGGCACACCTAAAAATTTCATTTATCAGATGTTTCAAATCTCATAATTTTTGCTATATATGAATAGTATTGTTGCATTTTGCAACGGTACGGATGAGAATGCTAAAAAAAAATAATAGTTTTTTATTCATTCTCTCTCATCCTTTTTTACTTTCTCTCCTCTCTCATCCTTTTTGAATGTTAATATATATATATATTTTTTTTTTGAGAAACCAGACCGCTAGCCAATATATTATTTTAATATGTAGTAAATATTATTTTAATTTATAGAATTGAATAATAGAACATCTGATAAATGAGATATTGTAAAATGATGTGGTAAAATAATAAAGTATGCTTTTGGTGTGTTAAAATGATATTTTTTTGCAACATCTGCTGTGGATGCTCTAAGCACACGCTTCCTTTCTTTTTTCTTTTTCTTTTTTTCTTTTCTTTTTCTTTTAATATAATTTAAGACTACTACATTTTTCAACCATAAAAATACTTAGAGGTGTGATGACCCCTAGGTATTTTTGTAATTAGAAAATATAGTAATCACAAATTATAATGGATGCAAATTATTAACTTTTACTTTAAAAAAAAAAAAAATAGAAGGGCCTCTGAGCACGCGTGTGAGCGCGTGCTCAGAGGCTAGTTTTCTTAATTAACTTGAATCAATGAAATTTTTTGGTGCATTACTAAAATTAATATGTACCTTTTTTAGTCTTTAGCCCATGCATCTTGACACAATTCATTATCAATATTTACTTTGCATAATTGTGCTAGACAAATATCAATATTTTATTGATAAAATTTTATATTCAATACAATTTTGTTAATCAAAGTGTTGCAAAATACTATCACGTCTCTTAACTTAGCTATTGAAATAGATCCTTTCATGCATAATGTTGATATTTTTCCAAAAAATAATTCACTTGGAATATTACTTTAAAAATTAAATTGCTAGTTTTCAAATAAGTTAATTTTCCTTAACCAATCTATTCCTTAATGCAAATATTATTTTAGGAAATGATTTTGTTCCAAATCGATTTGAAATAAATTTTTTTCAAACTTAATATGTGGCAATTGAAAACATTATTAATATATAATTTTAGTTAGGGTCATGCTAACGAGTGCTCTTAGGGCACTCGTTAATAATTCATTTTAGAAAAGTTTTGATACCACTTTTATAGAAAATGAAAAAAGTTGTAATATTTTTTTTTCATTTCCCAAAAAATTTTCTTTAAATGGATTATTAACCAGTGCTCTAAGGACACTCGTTAGCATTTTCCTTTTAGTTATATGACTAATTTAATGAATTGTATGATTTATCTATATATATATATATATATAACCAAAGCCTCTGAAACTTCCATAATTTTCCATGTCAGCACAATATTTAAATAAAATTATTTTTGTTTGTGAGAAACCACACCCCCGACCCATTTTTAGGATTGTTGGGCCAAACCCACGTGAATGGATGAAGTCATATTATTGCCTCTCAAAATGGAGGTTCGACTAGTTATATTTTTCCCTTTAGATTAAGAGTTTTACAATGAAGTCACCACTTATTTAATTATTGGAATAAATAAGAAAACCAAAATTGAAAATTTTCTTATTTTATTAATTTGAAATAGAATTTACATTGATCATAGGAAAATTACATGGCTTTGGTCCTAGATACAATCTAAGACAAAGTACATAGCTTTGTTTCCTAGTTACAATTTAGAAATTGAAAATTATAAGGATAAATATTGATCTATCAACCCTTAATCTAAGCTCGGAGGCTATGTTATAAGGTGGGAAGGTGTTAGGCACCCACCTTGCCCAGTGAAACTGGCCTTCTAGACTATGGTAGCCAACATTCATATCATATCATCCAATATGTCAATCAATTTATATGTTGAATTTAATGTGTGTGAATGTGATAAACCCTAATTCAATTTATTAAACATTGCATTTGGATTGAAAAATAAAATTCTAGTGAATTTGTGTGAATGGTAATAACCTAGATTCAAGAAATTGAAAAAATTATTAAACAAACATATTTTTCATATTTTTGATGTGGATTTAAGATTAAAACTAGTGATATGCATGAACATGTGATGAACAACCAAGAACATGTGAAGAACATATAAGAACAATTAAGAACATTCAAACATATTCAAGGGAATTTAAATGATTATTATCATATTTTAATCTTAAACTCTCATCATGGCAACACAAAAACAATTAGGGAAAGGGATTATATCTTCATGCAAGATCCATATGATGGATGAGGAGACTTTTGAGGGAGATTCTAAGGGTGGAGGAAAAGAAGAACTAGGAGAGGGAAAGTGAGTCTCACTCAATAACTTGACTCTCAAGAAGACCAAGATATGACAAGACTACTCAATTTCACTAAAACTCAAGAGAGGAAAAGAGAGGGGGATTTTTTGTGTCTTGGAATGAAGGAGAGGGAGGGTTTATATAGTGGTGGAGGAAATATAAATGAAAGACCATTTAATGAGGGTTAACAAAGAATCATGAACCCAGACCTCATTTTAGCCTTGGGGAAAATCTGGTGCATTAAATAGAGAGATTGGTAGGAGTGAGGAGCAAGCCAAAATTTGGTTTTTCCCGTAGCTACTGTAACAGCCTGTAGAGCCAACTTCGAAAAATCATATCTGACTCAATTCTGATCGGAATTGTCTCGTTCTTATGCTTAAATTGAAGCCCCGGATGTCTAGTTTCTGGAAAAATTAATCTCATTCACAGATTCAAAATATTATAAGAGATATCGATGAAATAGTGAGCAGAGGTCATTTGGTAGAAAATGGTTTTAGCACAATTAATATTAATAGGTCCCAAATTAGCTCCCAATTAACATTAAATGGCTCAAATCACTCCCATTTCAAACTTAATTGGTTCTAAATTTACTCTAATTAAAAGATAATTGCACAAATTACTCATTGAATAATTAATGTTTAACTATCTAATTAATTAGGTATATGCAACATCACCATAAAATGTAGTCCTAACCAATTGAATTATGACACATCATTGATCTCAAATCGATTATAATTATAACCAATTGGAATCAATTGTTCATAATTACATATAGTCGAACTTAATTTGTGATAGTGCACCTCGGCCATTGAAACTTGATTTGATGATAACTTTCAATCTGATAGTCCAATTAGGGCTTATGACCAGTTGATTTAATCGTTACAACACACCATATTCCCACAGTGACCAGAATCAAGATGCATATTCCCACAGTGAAATTACCCTTTTACCCTCTATGTGAGGTTAAATGCAGGTTGCAAAATGAGGTGTCAACATTGTTTAGTCCATACTTAACAAGGAGTAAAACTATATCTCTCTAACAAGTCCAAGTTAAACTAAAACACACCATTTTTTTATCATTTTTTTAAATAAAATTATTTTTGTTTAGTCCAAATTTAACAATGAGTGAAACTCAATCTCTCTAACAAGTTCAATTTAAACTCAAACTTATCATTATCATTTTTTTAAACAAAATTATTTTTGTTTAGTCCATACTTAATAAGGAGTGAAATTCTATCTCTCTAACAAGTCTAACTTCAACTCAAACTCAAACATTGATAAAATAAATAAATAAATAAAAACTTGAATAAATCCTATATTAAGATTGTAAGGACCAAAAGATCTAGCGGCCTAAGCCCATTTAGAACAGTGAGTTGTACAGTTCAACTTTAGCCCAAATCAATAAAATTTGTAAGAGAGAGAAACGAACAACAAGAGAGGGCTTAGCCCGAGGATCAAGAGAGAGAAGAAGAAGTTAATTTCATAGAAAAGAAGGTCAAATATCCCTCCACCGGCTTGCCCAAGGAGGCTAAGGTTATGCAAATAATTACATTGTTCTCTCTCTCTCTCTCTCTCTCTCTCTCTCTCTCTCTCTCTCTCTCTTCTTCTTCTTCTTCTTCTTCTTCTTCTTCTTTATGTTCTGTCTTTTTTCTCTCTTATCTTTTTATCATCCTTTTTTCTATTAACCTCCCTTCTCTTATATTATTTATATCTCAATCGTCCATTCCTACCTAACTAGCTTACTCTCACGATAAATGTTTTTTCTACCTCTGAAAAAGATGGTGGAAGGAGCTTACTTAGCTGTGACTTGCACTGTTTAGGTCACTTTCTCATCAATGCAGCTACTAAAACTATTACCCACCAGTTAATGCGGAGGAGACTGGCTACCCTAAGCTAGAAACTTCCCTTACAACCACTGATTCTCTTTCTCTCTCTTCAAAACCTTTTTCCCACTTGGAACCCCTTAGAATAATTTGGTTCATCTCCTCCATTCCTCAGACGTCTTTCCTCTTTAGGCCCGTGGACTGTGGCATCCTCATAGTCATACTACAACCCTTCAAATCCATCCTCAGTCTTCGGGCACCCATAATAGCCCCCTAAAACGTTCGCTATTGTTTGAGGTAATCCAGTACTTGATGATGCCAACCTGAGGGACCCCAAAAATGGTAGCTCAGGATTGATGGCAAAATGCCTAGAGAAGGCATTATGCCTATCTAAGGACATGGCGGAGTTGAGGTCCTTCAGGAAGCGCAAGGTCTTCCTTGCTTTGAAACAGGACTTGGCCAAGGTATGTGACTGATCCCACCCAATTGTATAGTTAGCTTGTTCGTGCATTACATGATACTTATGTTTTTTTTTTTTTTTGGTAGTCTATCGAAGCTACTTTCATGGTCAAGAAATGGATAGACCATTCCCTAGACATGGCAATAAAGACTGAGAAAGGAATGGAGGCCGCAGAAAAAGCCCACGCAAAGGTGGACAAGAAGTTGAAAAAAGCTATTGCCCAGCTTTCTGAGGTGGAGAAGGCTTAGCAAAACACTGAGTCCACTCTTAAAAGATACGAGAGGCAAGTGGCTGATGCCTTGGAGGCCTAGAAGAAGGCCGAGAGTAAAATGGCTCTCACAGTTATGTAGCTAAAACAAACTAAGAAGCAGCTGGAGGCCAAGGAGGCTGAGAAAGCTCAGGCCGAGCAAGCAGCCTATGATGCGGGCATGACCAAGGCAGCTAAGAGTTTTACTACCCAACTCAGGGATGTTGCTCGTGCATTTTGCCTGAAGGTGTGGAGCCAAGCCTTGAATGCTACGGGGGTTAGCACCGAATCAGAGCTTCGGGCTCTTGATAACGTGTACTACCCTCTTGCCCTAGGTTTGGCGCCCATACTCCATCTGCCTCTAGCAGATCCCACCTCTGCTCCCCCTACTTCCTCGGCTCAGCCCGATCCCACTCCTTCTCCTACTTTAGCCAAGGGCAAAGAGAAGAAAAAAGAACTGCCACCTCCAGCTGATGTGCTGGATGTAGAGACCGAAGAGGAAATGGCCGAGACGATGTAATTGAAGAGGAAGAAGAAGGAAAAAGAGATAGAGAAGAAAGGCACGAAGGAAAAGGAGCCAACAACCTAGCTTAGCCTTAGACTAAGAGATACTTAGGCAATTTTGTAATGGGTTGTTATATAAATAATGCCCCTCCTCGTTCTTTTTATTGTATCACAGTTCCTTTATCTTTAATGAAAAAAGTGTGAAGTTTAACCTTGCTTGTTTACTTTTTATACTTGTACTTTTTTTTTTTTTT